>NC_079193.1:116531975-116723170 GCF_029499605.1 Hyla sarda | reverse complement strand
TATGCTTCTATATACCTATCCACTGCAACGCTATATGTGAAAAGCATTCTAGCAGCAGCATCGGCCGCCCGATGCTGCTGATAGAATTACTTTTCATACATAGTGCTGTAGTGGCATATGTATGTAGAAGCGCTGTGGGGGGGGCAGATAACGCTATTTGTCTGCCCTCCAAAGCTATTCTATATACATATACCCCTGCCGCCGTATGAATGAAAAGTATTTTGATTAGCAGCGCATAGAGCCGGGAGCCGGCACTATGCGCTGCTAATAGAAATACCTTTCATTCATATAGCGGCAGGGGCATGTGTATATAGAAGCACCCCCCCCCCCCAGTGCTTCTATATACATACACACCTGCTGCCATATGAATGAAAGGTATTTCTATAGCAGCGCATAGTGCCGGCAGCCGGCTCTATGCGCTGCTAATAGAAATACTTTTCATTCATACGGCGGTAGGGGGCATATGAATATAGAAGAGCTGCGAGGGCGCTGTGGGGGTATATATTTAATGTGCAGGAAGGGGTCATATCTAATGCGCTGCTGGGGGGCTGGAAATATAGGCTATATGTCTGCCCCCCCTCTGCAGCGCTATATATCTTGCCCCCCACAGTGCTCTTTGGCCCCTGCTACTCTCAAAGTTCATTGTTCAATCTCTCGCTGAGAGCTCTGATCAAAATGAAAGTTAAAACACACTGATACATCGCAGGGTTGCGGACCATGCCGCCCACTCGCCCTGCTTAATAACTTTTGATCGCTTCTGGTCTCAAAAGTGAAACCCAGTGCGATCAATCCCTCAGCCTCTGTACTACAACCCCCATCATGGAACAGACTTTTTCATGATGGGGGTAGTAGTACAAACACTAATCTAGCCTCCCCAGCTGTCTGCAGACTCCCGCAGCCGGGGCATTACTACTCCCATCATGGAAACAAGTCTGTTCCATGATGGGAGTAGTAGTCCTCCCTCAGCACTGCAGGAGTCTAGTGATGTCACCTCTTCTGTGCTCAGAAGTAATAACTGATATTATAAACCAGGTGCAAACAGATGACATAAAGGCTTCAATGTTAAAAATAACGGCCGTTAATTTACCCGTTTCTTGTGACAGAAGAAAAATTATTGCATGTGCCGTTAATTCTTTCGTCACAACTAACGGCCGTTATTCACGACGAACTATAACGGGTCATAGAGGATAATCAAAAAATCCCATAGACTTTCATGGGATTCTTAAATGGCCGTTTACCAGGGCTTTTCTAACGGACGTTTGTAATGGATGAATTTTTATACTCTGAAAGCAGCCTTAGAATAAAGAGGAGACAGAGGGGATATGATCGTTTAACCCCTTTACTCCTTAGCCTGTTTTGACCTTAATGAGCAAGGCAGATTTTTTAAATCTGACATGTGTCAACCTTATTTGGCAATAACTTTGGAACGCTTTTACTTATGAAAGTGATTTTGAGATTTTTTTGTGTGACCTATTGTAATCTACATTAGTAGTAAACATTGTTCAGTGGCTTTTGTGAAAAACTAAAAAATTCTGTTAAAAAATGAAAAATCAGCATTTTTCGAGATTTTACCTTTTCTGCTTCTATGACAAATAGTTATGCCAGACCAAATGAATGATTCGTTCACACCTACAATATATCTACTTTATGTTCCCATCATTTGATAAACATTCTTTTAGTTTTTTAGAATGTTAGAAGGTTTATAAGTTTAGCAGCAATTTTCCAGATTTTCAAGAACATTTTTCAGGGAGCAGTTCAGTTCTGAAGTAGATTTGAGGGGCCTGTATGTTACCCCCATAAATCACCCCATTTTAAAACCTACACCCCTTAAAGTAGTCAGAATTACATTAAAGTCTATTAACCCTCTAGTCGCTTCACAGAAATGAAAGCAAAGTGGAGGCAGACTTTTAAAATGAAATTCTTTTGTAGATTTTCCATTTTAATCCATTTTCTCTGTAACACAGCAGGTGTTGACAGAGAATTGCAATTTAAGGTTTATTCCCCAATTCTGTCGTATTTAGAAATATTCCATACGTGTCCTTTGTGCGCTACGTGACCCACACCCAGGCCTCAGACATAAAGGCCTTCTTTGTGGATTTTGGGGCCTTCTTTTAGTTTAGGATATTTTGTTGCCATCCTATAAAGTTGCAGAGGTTGGGTTACAAAAATATTTTCCAGTTTGACACTTTATTTTTGGTTTTTTTAGAAGGTGGTATAAATATAAAAAAATCTCTTCTGCGGTAGTTCATTTTTATGATTTTTAGGCTGCTCAATATGCCTTATAAATTACATGTTAACTCTGCTCTGCTTTTTTATTTATTTTATTACGCTTTATACCATAAAAACAATTTTTGCAAAAAAAAAAGTTTACTCTAGGTTAGAGCAGTACCCCCCTCTCCTCCGATAGCTTCACTGTCTGAAGCAACGAGGAGACCCCGCAAATATCACTTCTATTGATCCGCCAGTACTGACGGACCAATGGGGGGGGACCGCTGTCATTGATCCCTGGCTTCAGGGATGCTAGTCTGTGCAGCACAGTCGAGCTCCATAAACTGTGGTGTGACAGTTTATTATCATCAGGTACATGAACGTGGCGATGCTGCAAGTCAGCCCTCATCACAACGTACATATACCTGATTTTGCGGGAACAGGTTAAATAGTATTAGATGCATGGAATAGCTGCCAATTCAGTTAAGGAGTTTAGGCATGCATGGGATAAGCATAAGGCTATTCTACGGAAGGCCAAGGACCAGTCACAGTATTAAGAATCTTGGGTGGGCTAGATGGGCTAAATGATTTTTATCTGCTGACACATTCTATATAAAAATGTAAAGAAAAAAATAAAAATCCATCTTTAATGCTTTGTTAAACACTAATTACATTTACAAACCAGAATCTGACATTTTTTTTTTTTGTTCCTTTCTTAGACAAATATGGTTTCTTTAGAAGGCCTTACCAAAGTTGTTGATCCTTCTCAGTTAACACATGAATTTGATGGTGGCTTGGAGTATAACCATGAAGAATGGATAGAAATTAGATTGGCATTTGAGGACTTCATTGTCAAAGCTACTCATATGCTTTCACGACTAGAGGAGTTACAAGAGATGCTTGGTAACAAGGAACTGCCTCAAGATTTAGAAGGTGCTCGAAACATAATTGATTCACATAGTCAATTGAAAAAAAGGGTTACTAAAGCCCCAATTGAAGACCTTGATATAGAAGGACACAATCTCATGGAAAGGATACAAAACAGTGAAAGCTTTCCAAAAAAAACTTCTAGCTCTGGTAATGCTGACCTTCAGAATTTTTTACCTAAAGTATCGACAATGCTTGATAGACTACATTCCACCAGACAACATCTGCATCAAGTTTGGCACCATCGAAAGGTAAAACTGGACCAGTGCTTTCAACTTAGACTATTTGAGCAAGATGCAGATAAGGTAAGTTGTTGTTTTTTTTTTTTTAAATCTTTCTTTTTTTAATCTTTTTATTTTTTTTTTTTAATTTTTTATTTTTATATTTTTATACTTATGGATGCAGGAATTTTTCATTTTTTGCACATTTAGTTTTTTTACTCTCTGCCTTCTAATAGCCATAACACTTTTAATTTTCCACCTACAGAAACATTTTGGTGATTTTTATTTTTTATTTTATAATTTTATTTATATTTATTATTTATTAAATTTTACATTTGAACTAACATCAAAATACAAGCATGTGTGTAACATAGAGCGGTGCAGCAAGGGATGCAAATCTTATGCAGTTAGACAATACACTGCCAGCTTTTAAAGTCCAGGAGTAGAACATAAAGATAAAATGAGAAAAAAGAGAGGAAGAGGATAGCGCCTCACGTAATTCTGTGGGACGATCCCAAGCCACGAACCCCAATGTTAGTAACAATCACCTGGGGTATATCTTGGTATGTGCATATCACCCGTCTGTTTAGGGTCAGAGGATCTGCAGGATTTGGCCGGGTGCTCAGTTTGAGGTCGGCAAGAGCTTGGAATAGGTGCAAAAAAGTGAAAAGGTGGTCTGATGTGGCACTGCCTCAGCATACCACCTTTTCACTTTTTTGCTCCTATTCCAGGAGTAGAACATGGGACAATTGTCCATTAGGTATGGGGTATAAGTCCGAGAGTTTTCAGGGCCCTTATTAGAGGATTAAAAACAGCGCTTCAGTAAACACATAACTAATGAAAACAGGGCTCATGGGCCCAAAATACATCTCCTTCCACAGAACAGGTCCACCCCACTGGACCACCAGGGACTGAACACAGGCACCTTTTAGACGCCGCTGTCAACTTTGACAGCGGCGATCTAAAAGGTTAATAGCCGGTCGCGGCAATTGCCGCATGTTGGCTATTAACGCCGACCCCCAGCTTTTGATATGTTGTAAAGCATGCAAAACAAATAAGTTTTGCAATTGTTTAGATGGGGAAACAAAAAATCTGTATTTCATACTGAAAAAGCCAGTCAAAATACTGCCTCCTTGGATACATACCAGCCTGGCTGTGTCCACTCGTCATCACCTACGTCATGGACCCACTTCATGATTGACAGGTCTGCAGATCTAAAGCTGCTATGATCGGCTCTCTCACTGTGTTTACTTCAGTCTCCTCGTGTGAGAAGGGGGGAGGAGCAGGAGTACACTGCTGCCTGTGAGCAGATGTTGAAAGAAGCTGGTGACTGAAGATGGGGACTGAATGGAGGATTTTTTTTTGAATTGTCCCAGCATGTATATATGTGTGTGGATATATATGTATGTGTGTATATCTGTGTTGTCTAGGTAATGTGTATGAATAGATTAAGTCAGTGTGTGTGTATCTAATACAGAACTATAATCATGCCTCCAGCTGTTGCAAAACTAAAACTCCCAGCTTGCCTGCTCAGCCAAATGATGTGTGGGCATGCTGGGAGTTGTAGTTTTGCAACAGTAGGAGGAACACAGCCTGCAGCAACACTGCTGTAAATCTTAGTTTTACCAATCATATGCCTCCAGCTGTTGCAAAACTACAACTCAAAGGATGTGTGGGCATGCTGGGAGCTGTAGTTTTGTAAATGCTGTAAGCACTGTGTGTGTGCGCGTGTGTGTGTGCGTGTGTGTGTGGGGCATAAAACCAGAAAGGAAAGGATTACAGATGCTTACTCCCGAGACCAGTGACTGAGGAGAGTGAGGGAGGGGGAGTGGTTATCACCTGAGAAGGGACCCACCCCCCTGCTTCTAGTCAACAACATTAAAGCGATTCAGAAATAAAGCTAATTCTGAGAGAAATATAGGTCGTAGACACCTAAAAGTATAGAGATACTGAGCAGGGTGATCGGACAGGTACGCATTAAGCCATGTTTTGAGTGCCCACTGCATCCGTCCATTGCTTTTTCTGAAAGGCCCTCAATACGGATATTATTTTGCCTCAGACTGTTCTCTAAATCATCTGCTCAATCAGCAGTAGCCTTAAAGGGGTATTCCGGGGAACTGAACCCATAGCCTATCCTTTCCCTTTCACCAATCTAGGTATATGTCTAAATATTATTCATTAGCTATATAGAGCAGTTTCCCTTTTTCAGCCATCACTTACATGCAGGGAGTGATAGAAAGAAGTAATAATCTGATCCTGCATGACTAGCCCCCACCCTCCTGGAAGACAAACACCATGAAGGAGATTTGTCAAGCTCAGAAGTAGATTTATTTTTTTTTGCGTAAAAGTCACTTGTGCACATGCGACTTTTCTATACATGTTGCGACTTTTTGATTTTTGCTTATTCCAAAGCACATTTTTTAAATCTGCTCACGTAGTATTTTTTTTTTTTTTAGTTTGCAGTGGTAATGTATTTGTCAAATGCGATAGTTGCTATTTATAAAGGAAAAAAGTCTCATCTCCATTTCAGTCGCATATGTATTCCAGGTCCAACCTGGCTTACAGAAAGTGCATACATCTGCAGAAAAGGACATGAACACCCACTATAACAACTGTTCTTGTTCAGAATCATGAAAAAAAGCTACTACATTAATGTTAATTATAGAAAAAATTTATTATATAACTAATAACTGTTAATTTTAAGGTTGAAAATACACACAGCACACCTTGTTAATTTTAGGACACGTACATGCTGGCGTACACACTAAACTTGAAATTAATGTTGTGTTAAAATAAAATAAGGCACAATATGTTTGTGTAAGAATTTTTACGGACTATGCAAATAACCCAGTTGTGACACTAACGTTTTTCCTTAAAAAAAAACAAAACATCCACAGCTTCATGCACATTTTGGGGTGGGTACCGTACCGAGCTGTTTTTTTTTTTTTTTTTTTTTCTTCTGTGGCTTCACTATTATGTGCCTGTTGGTGCTGCACTTCCTTCCTGATGTAAACTCCAGCCTCAGCGCAGCGACGCAACACTCCGCCCACCTACATCAAAAAATGCGGGCTCAAAATTAAACGAAAAAGCCTCGAGAGTATGGATATCCATGGTGCGGCATAGTATGTTTTTAATATTTTAAAATTTTTGAGGAGGGTGGATGGGTTGTTGCAGGATAGTTTGAGTGCAGCTATTTAGTGCCAGTCGGGGTGTCACCTGATGCGGTAGGCCCCCCACCCCTCCCCATTACTTTCTAGCAATGCTACTGGTAATAAAGGGTAGATAAAGAACTTCGGCTATTAACATAAGGGAAAACTTTTCTGCTTTAAAAAATGCTTTTCTAAGTGGGTTTCCCGGGTTTTGCTTACGTGTGATTTAATTATCAAGGTCCTGCGACTATTTGATAAATAGGTCACATGTAAGCAAAAGTTTAAAAAAAATTGTCAAATTAAAGCCATACATTTGAAAAGAATGATAAATTTCCTTCCATGTGATTTCTGACTTAACAGCCACACCGCCTCCCCCGTGTGTGAGGATCTTACCGTCTACTCAGCACATAAAGCTGCTGTTTTCGTTCTGTAGATCTTATCAATGACTGCTGTCATTCAGAGAATGTCATCATTTATTCCTGGGGGAAGGATAGTTTGAAAGAAAAGTGTGTTTACCACAACACAGCATGCACACAAATAGCAAAAGCAATTGGCTGGCAGCCATTACACAGCTGCACTGCTTGCTGGGAGTTTTAGTCTGGGCTGCAAGCAAGAAAAAAGAATATTCAGGAGACAACAGGGGCCACAGGAGATGGCAAAATCACATGGATAACTACAGGGGACACAGAACAGGTATTGTGGTGGCTTTCCAGCATTAACATTTTTCTTCCCTGGAGCACACCTTTTTAATCTGACTCTGCAGAGTAGTGATGTGGGAGGGCAAGGGGTGCACAGTATCCTCCACCACCGAGAACTGATGCTTCACTTCAATAGTGTGCTCCCTGATTTTTTGGGTCTCAGGATTACAACACCTGGCTCTTGTCCACCTTGAAGACCAGCATAGTTTGACAATTGTTGATGGCGGTTGGAACCTTTTTTTATCCACAGCAATTACTGGGGGAGTGAGCGTATTCAGGATAGTGAAGAGGGCCTGGGCTTTGCAAGCATAGAGGTGATCTGGAAAAGGGCCTTAGTCTGGAAGCAGTGTTTACATTCACCTAAGAGACCACCTTAGTAGATGTAGAAGCCTTCCTTGAAGGATGGTCACTGGAACGGGACCTCTCATCCCCAAAGGAGCAATCCCAATCCGAGGCACCTCTGGAGGTGCCAAACCCTGACACTGAGTTTTCCTCTTCCTGGAGCTGCCCTGTGAGCCCTTGACATCAGAAAGTACTTTAGTCACAGTCGTCAGGTTGTCGCTCACAACTGGCCTGAGGGTTGACATTTACAGCAGACAGTTTGTTACTCACAGCAGTTGAGTTTCAGCTTACAGCAGAGGATCTGTTACTCAAGGCGAGTTGTGGCTCAAAGGACAGGGGCAGCCAGAGACACAGTGCCGCCTGATAGTAGCAACCTTTCCCCTTCTTACCAGCAGGAGGCAGACCCTGGGAGGAAGATGATTAATCCCACATGGTGCCGTCTGTGATGTGTAGAGACTGAGAGGCACAGGTGGGACTTGCGTTGCTGGAGGCAGAGGGACCCCACTGAGTATCTGCGGCAGGCACCCATGACAAGTTATCTTCATTCCGTAGGTCCATACAATTAAAACAATTGGTATAGTTTTTTATTTTTATTTTACTACTTTAAAAAAAACGAAACTTTTTGTATGAAAAAATGTTTGTGCTTTAAAATTGTCCTTTTCTGACCCCCTATAACACTTCTTATTTTCCATATACAGGGCTGTATAAGGGCTTTTTTTTTCCAACAAGATCTTTAATTTTTATCAGTATGATGTTTTGATTGGACTTTTTGCTCACTACTTTTTTTGTAGTATATTAACCCCTTAACCCCTTAAAGGGGTACTTCGGCGCTTAGACATCTTATCCCCTATTCAAAGGATAGGGGTTAAGATGCCTGATCGTGGGGGTCCTGCCGCTGGGGACCCCCGTGATCTTCCACGCCGCATCCCGTTAGAATCAGCCCCCGGAGCATGCTCGCTCCGGGTCTGATTACTGGCGTTCACGGGGATGGAGCATAGTGACGTCACGGCTCCGCCCCCGTGACGTCACGCTCCGCCTCCTCAATACACCTGTCACCCCCCCCTCACATAGGCTTGCATTGAGGGGCGGAGCGTGATGTCACGTGGGGGGCGTTTGCGGAGGCGTGACGTCACGCCGCCTGCCCCGTGGTCGCCGGTAAAACAGAAACCGGAGCGAACATGCTCCGGGGACTGATTTTAACTGGGGTGCTGCGTGCAAGATTGCGGGGGTCCCGCCGCTGGGGATAGGGGATAAGATGTCTAAGCGCTGGAGTACCCCTTTAACCCCTTAATGAGAGAGCCCATTTTCACCTTAAGGACCAGGCTAATTTTATTTTTGCGTTTTCGTTTTTTCCTCCTTGCTTTCTAAAATCCATAACTCTTTTTTATATTTCCATCTACAGACCCATATAAGGGCTTGTTTTTTGCGTGACCAATTGTACTTTGTAATGAAACCTCTCATTTTACCATAAAATGTACGGCGAACACACACACAAATTTTTTGGGGAGGAAATTTTAATAACCCAAATTTTGCACATTTTGGAGGTGTTCGTTTTCACACTGTACAATTTACGGTAAAAATTATTATTTTTATATTTTTGTACCGCATTTTTCAGTGTATAGGGCGGTATGAGGGCTCATTTTTTGTGCTGTCATCTGTACTTTTTTTTAGATACAACATTTGCATATATAAAACTTTTAGATCATTTTTTATTTTTTTGTAAAATGTGACAAAGCAGCATTTTTGGACTTTTTAAAATTTTTTACGTTTACGCCATTCACCGTACCGGATTATTATATTTTCATAGTTCGGACATTTATGCATGCGGCGATACCAAATATGTTTATTACAAAAAATATTTTTGCACTTTTTGGGGGGTAAAATGGGAAAAACGGACAATTTTTATTGGGGAATGGGATTTTTACATTTTTCAACTTTTTTTTTTTACACTTTTTATGTCCCCACTGTTCAGTGCTATGCATAGGACACAGCACTGCTCAGTATTATCGGTGATCTTCTGCTCTGGTCTGCTCGATCTCAGACCAGAGCAGAAGACCCCGGGAGACGGCCGGAGCCAGGTGAGGGACCTCCGGCCGCCATGCTGGATGATCGGATCGCGCGGCCGCAATGCCGCAGATGCCGTGATCTGTATTGATCATGGCATCTGAGGGGTTAATGGCGGACATCCGCACGATCGCGGATGTCGGCCATTACGGCGGGTCGCCAGCTGCCGCTAGCAGCGGGAACCTGCCGTGTATGACACTTGCACCCTCCCGATGCTCGCGGTCATACACAGGACGTAAATGTTTGTCCTGGTGCGGGAAGTCCCGCCAAGCCAGGACGTACATTTACGTCCGTGGTCGTTAAGGACCTTTTTTGCTATTCTGATCACTGTCACATGCATTAATAACTCTGTGATGCTTTTACCTTTTATTCTGATTCAGATTCTGTTTTTTCCTGACATATTCTTCTTTAACATAGTGGTAAATTTTGGTCGTTACTTGCATCCTTTCTTGGGGAAAATCTCAATTTCATGAAAATTTTGAAAATGTAGCATTTTTTTAATTTTGAAACTTTCTGCTTGTAAGGAAAATGGACATTCCAAATAACTGATATATTAATTCACATATACAATATGTCTACTTTATGTTGGCATCATAAAGTTGACATGTTTTTACTTTTTGAAGACATTAGAGAGCTTCAAAGTATAGCAGCAATTTTCCAAATTTTCACGAAAAATTCTAAATCAGAATTTTCCAGGGAAAATTCCAAGTTTGAAGTGGATTTGAGGGGCCTTTCTGTGAGAAATTCCCCAATAAATAATCCCATTATGGAAACTGCACCCCTCCAAGTTTAACCCTTTAGGTGTTTCACAGGAATAGCAGCAAATAGAAGGAGAAAATTCTAAATCTTCATTTTTTACTCTTGAATGTTCTTGTAGAGCCATTTTTTGAATTTTTACAAGGGGTAAAAGGAGGGAAATCTCCCCAAAATGTGTAACCCAATTTCTCTCGAGTAAGAAAATACCTAATGTGGCTGTAAAGTGTTCTGTAGGTGCAGTAGAGGGCTCAGAAGGGAAGGAGCGACAATGGGATTTTGGAGAGTGAATTTTTCTGAAATGGTTTTTAGGGGCCATGTCGCATTTAGGAAGCCCATATGGTGCCAGAACAACCCACATGGCATACTATTTTGGAAACTACACGCTTCAAGGAACGTAACAAGGGGTACAGTGAGCATTAACACCCCACAGTTTTTTTAGTTTTTTTTTTAAGGATTATGATTTTGCAATTTTATAGCATACAACACCAACGTGGTGAAACAGAAGAACAGTCTCCATAGGTCTCAGAGACCAGTATCACAACAAACACAGGGATTCAAGGTAGGATTAAACACATGCCTTCAGCTTATAAGAGCCTGATCCGAGACCCGACTGGAGAAAGGGCCAACACAGACAAAAACAGACACTCATATATGCTCACATCCCGGCAACCCCAACCATCCCCACACACAGCAGCATTTCACAGGAGACCTACTGGGACGATCTAGTCAGGGGGTCAGCTGACATATCCAGTAAGAGCCAGGGGGTCCAGACCTCATTAAATTTCTTACGGCATTTGCGACTCACATACAGTGCAGTTATCTGGTACATAGAACATATCTATTAACCAGACTAAGCCACCTGGACAAGGGGGGAGAGGAGGTATCCTTCCAGGTCATCACCGCAATCTTGCACGCACAGAAAAGAAAATGGATCCGTAGACGCTTATGAGAACTAAATACCCTATTAATAACACCCAACAGGCACATCACTGGTAAGAAAGTCCAAGTTATCAGCTAAAACCCTCCATCACTTCCCTCCAAAAGGCGACAATAACAGGACAGTCCCAAGCAGCATGCAAAAAAGGTATCCACCTCAAAGGAGCAGCAAAAACACAGATCCGAAGGGGAAACACTTATACGCTTCAATTTAGCAGGGTTATAATAGTCTTAGTACATATCTAGATTGAATAAACATCTCTACAACTAACTATAGTGGAATAATAACAATCAAGTTCGGGATATCAATCACCCATTTATGATAAGCCTCCGAAAAAGATGCCGTAACGACTGAAGGAGAGCATTGGACTGAGTAAGAGGTTTATAAAGGTCCGTGGTGCCCAGGAAGTTCTTCAGTAAATGCAGGAGTAAATATCAAGGAGGCAAATTGCACCTGAAGCTGAAGATACCTATAAATGGCATTTCCAGGGATACCATAACGTTCCTTCATGTCCGAAAAGGATAAGAAAACTTGATCCTCTCCCAACAGGGGGACCACAAACTTGAAGACGCCTTCTTGTAAGCCATGCAGGTGTGGAAAATAGTAGGAGTAGTTAGCACTCCAGCTAAGGCTGGGTTCACACTACGTTTTCTCCCATACGGGAGCGCATACGGCAGGGGGGAGCTAAAAGCTCGCGCTCCCGTATGTCACCGTATGCGCCCCCGTATGTCATTCATTTCAATGAGCCGACCGGAGTGAAACGTTCGGTCCGGTCGGCTCATTTTTGCGCCGTATGCGCTTTTACAACCGGACCTGAAACCGTGGTTGACCACGTATGGGGGAAAACGTAGTGTGAACCCAGCCTAAGGCAGTAGCAGAATTAGAAAGATCCAGATCGATCCACCACGCTGCATAAACCAGTTGGGAGGCAAGGAAATAGTTATAGATATCAGGGGTGGCCAGGCCGCCATGCCATTTAGGGTCCTGGAGGAGAGCCCGACAAAGTCTGGGAGGCTTGCCCTGCCAATAGAAGGATCCCAGAGCACCTCACAGCGTACTAAATTATTTCTTAGGAGGAATAAGAGGAGCTAATTGGAACAAATAAGATACTTGGAAAGGTAAATCATTTTAAATATTTTGATCCTGCTGCCGGCTATGGACAAGGGGAGCTTGAAGAGTTCAAAAGTGGTCCCAAATTCAGGGAGATATACTCTGCAAGGGAAGCAGTAACATCCACCCCCAGATATCTAAAACGAGGAACCACCTGCAAACCCACTGGGAGAGGAGAGGGAAGGGGAACCCCAGAAGCAAGCACCATCAGGGAAGACTTTCAGTGATAGGAAACAGAGGGGGGTTATTAATTCTACTTATTCTGATTGGGTGACTGTTACAAGTGGGGTACCACAAGGGTCCGTCTTGGGTCCTGTTCTGTTTAATATATTTATAAATGACCTTGTAGAGGGGTTGAATAGTAAAGTAACAATCTGCAGATGATACTAAACTCTGTAAATCGGTAAACACTATAAAGGACAGTGCACTGTTACAAATGGATCTGAATAGGTTGGAGGTTTGGGCTGGGAAGTGGCAGATGAGGTTCAACACTGATAAATGTAAGGTAATGCACATGGGGAGGAAAAATCCGGGCTGTGATTATGTATTAAATGGGAGAACACTTGGGACGACTGACATGGAAAAGGACTTAGGAGTCTTAGTCAACAGTAAATTTAGCTGTAGTGACCAGTGTCAGGCAGCTGCTGACTAGGCTAATAAAATCATGGGGTGCATAGCTGCCCACGACAAGGAAATAATTCTACCGCTGTACAAATCACTAGTCAGACCACACATGGAATACTCTGTACAGTACTGGGCACCAGTGTACAAGAAAAATGTAGTGGTGCTGGAGAGGGTTCAAAGACTGGCAACCAGAGTAATACAGGGAATGGGAGGACAACAGTACCCAGAAAGATTATCAGAATTAGGGTTATTTAGTTTAGAAAAAAGAAGGCTTAGGGGAGACCTGATAATTATGTATAAATATATCAGGCGACAGTACAGAGATCTCTCCCATGATCTATTTATACCCAGGACTGTATCTATAACAAGGGGGCATCCTCTGTTTAGAGGAAAAAAAGTTTCTACACCAGCACAGACGGGGGTTCTTTACTGTAAGAGCAGTGAGACTGTGGAATTCTCTGCCTGAGGAGGTGGTCATGGTGAACTCTGTAAAAGAATTAAAAACGGGTCTGGATGCATTCTTGGAGAATAACAACATCGCTGGCTATGTATACTAGATTTATAGGAACAGAACGTAGATCCAGGGATTTATTCTGACTGCCATATTTGGAGTCGGGAAGGAATTTTTACCTCTAGTATGAGGGGTTTTTGCCTTCCCCTGGATCAACTCAGTAGGGACTAATTAGGGATATAGGTTGAACTTGATGGACTCTGGTCTTTTTTCAAACTCATGAACTATGTTACTATGACTTAGCCCAGTTGACCCGCAAGCCCGAAATCGAGCCAAACCTGTCAAGTAGGTCAACTAAAGATTGGAGAGAAGCCTCCGCATCTTCCAAGTACACTAAAGTATCATCAGCATACAAGGATACTTTTTCAACAATAGAACCCCTGGGAATACCACATATAGTTGGATCCATACGTATGGCCGCCGCTAAAGGCTCTACCACAAGCACAAATAGGAAAGGGGACAGTGGACTTTCCTGTCTCGTCCCACAGCCAAGGGGAAAGGGTGCAGATACATCCAGATGAGTGCGAATGCGGGCTCTAGGGTTATCATTTAGCTGGCAGATCCACGCACAGTTACGAGGACTGGACCCAAGGGCTCCCAGAGATGGGACCATACTACAGAATCAAAGGCTTTGTAGACATCTAAACTAACAACCACTCCAGAAGGAAATCCTGCCCCCACCTCCGCAATATTAAGTTGTAGGCGCTTAACTTTTACATCGGTAGCTCTACCCGGCATTAACCTAGTTTGGTCAGGATGAATGACAAAGGTAATGACGCTGTGTAGGCGCATAGCCAGTACTCTAGCTAAAATTTTTATATCAACGTTAAGAAGAGAAATAGGTCTGTAAGAATCAGCTAGCAATGGATTCTTACCAGGCTTTGGGAGCACCACAATCAAAGCCTCCCTCATTGAGTCTGGAAGAGAGTCCGCAATAGCTATTGAGTGAAACAATCTAAGGAGAATAGGGGCCAACCTCTCTTCATTCATCCCGTACTAGTCAACGATCATTCCATCCAGACCCGGGGTCTTTCCAGTAGGAAGGTCACGAATAGCCTGGCTCATCTCTTCAACTGTAAAAGGAGCATCTAATGCCTCCGCCTGTGCCCGACTAAGCATGGGAAGGGACAAGTGTTGTAGGAAAAAACATGTTCTCCCCCTGACAGGACTGAACAGGAGCAGAATATAAAGAGGCATATAGGCCTCTAAATACGGAGTTAATCATTTGAAGGTCTGATACCACAGCCCCATCACCACCCCTAATACACGGAATAGAGGCTGGCCTGCTAGCTTTGGCCAAATAAGCCAGCAACTTCCCGTTCTTGTCCCCGAACTCAAAAAGGGCCACCTCCCTATCTGCCAACCGCAGCTGGAACCTGTCCCACTGAACCACCAAAAGAGACCTCTTGGCCCTAGCCCACGCCCTCTCATCATCTGGGGAGGGATCCCTGACATACTCTACTTCCAAAGCGCTCACCACCACCTTCAGCCCCACCTCCATAGCTGACCTAAGCTTCCGGGATCAGGATGAGAAGCATTATGCTCCCAATATTCAGCATGAGCTACCCCCCAGAGCCTCCGCCGCCTCCTCCTCCCTCAACCAACCCAGGTGCATGCGCCAAAGACTGGAAGGAGGACTAGGGCCTAAATTGAGGACTATTGGTACAAATGAGTGGTCTGAAATCCCCCTAGTGGTGTAGGAAATATCTTACTGCATGGAGGAGATCCCCAGAATCCAAGGCAAGGTCTACGTGAGAGAAGGACCTATGGGCCGCAGAGTAAAAGGAAAATGCAATTGGGTCCTTCCATCTCCAGAGGTCGGTCAGGCTCAGTGCCAGGCGTCAGTAAAGGAAGGAGAGCCAGGGTCAGCAGCAGTGGTGCGGTCAAGCTGGGGATCTGGAGCCACATTAATCACCTATAAAAAGGACTGGGTCAGAAAAACAACAGTTTGTCAGTACTCGGCTCCAAAATCTGAAATCTGAAAATGCGGAGATCTGAAAATGAGGAGACGCATAAACAGAGACAAGAACAGTGGAATACCACAAATCTCCCAAAGTGGTCACAAGCCACCTTGGAAACAACAAAAGGCAAAGATTTAGTAATCAACAGACACCCATTATTTTACATTATTACATTATTTTATTTAAAAAAATAAGAAAAGGGGGGGGGGGTGATTCAAACTTCTATTAGGGGGGGGGCTTATTCACATGTATAGCACTGGTCAGTGTAATCGACGCTCGCTGCTCCAGCCTGCTGAGCAGGCTTGAAGTTGCAGATTGCCGATCGGACGACCAGGAGGCAGGTGAGGACCCTCCTGTCGTCCAGTAAGCTGATCGGGACATCGAGATTCGGTCGCGATAGTCCCGATCAGCTCCGCTGAGCTGCCGGGATGGTTTTTACTTTCACTTTAGAATGCCGTGCATCGGCCCGATCGGCGGTGCCTGGCATTAGCCGTGGATCCTGGCTGCCTGTAGCAACCGGGACCAACCGGGTTTAACCTGTTCTCCACTCATGAGATTGGTTTAAGCCCCGTTAAAGGGGTACTCTGGTGGTTAAGATTTTTGGCTATATTGCATCTTCTTTTAATGTTCATGTTTTTTGCAATTGACATGTATTATATGTTTGTGTAGCATGTGTCTTTTTTTCTTACCGGTTAGTGGGCCAGGAAGTTCTGTAGTTCGGTGTTGGATCTCTTACTGTTGTCCACAGGTTAGGATTAGGCTGTGGACAAGATGTCATAGCTTTTTTTTTTTTTCTCTGTTCTTTGAGAACTGCATGAGAGATAAGCCATGCCCCCTCATTTCCCCCTCCTGGAGGATGCAGGTGTGCATGAGAGCAAGAAGCTCCTACACAGCTCCTTATCTCCCTTCCCCCCTACTTTGTCTTCTGAGGATGCAGGTCTGCACTGAAAGAAGACAGAGAAGATAAGAGTGTTATCTGAAGGGGAGGATAACAAAGTGCACGGGCTGGGGATGTGTAGACTGCAGGGGAATAAATTTCAGACTGGGGATGATTTCTATGTGTGAAAAAGGGGGGGGGGGGTACTCCTGAATGACACATGCTGCGAGTTGTAGTCCCTGTTCTGTTTGTGTATGCTAGGGTTTACAAACCAGTGTACCTCCAGCTGTTGCAAAACTACAACTCCCAGCATGCCTCGACAGACTTTGGGCATACTGGGAGTTGTAGTTTTGCAACAGCTGGAGGCACACTGGTTGGGAAACACTGTCCTAGCCTATTCAGCATACACATCATGTTACACCAGTGTTTCCAAACCAGTGTGCCTCCAGCTGTTGTAAAACTACAACTCCCAGCATTCCATGACAGTCTTTGGGCATGCTGGGAGTTGTAGCCTTGCAACAGCTGGAGGCACACTGATTGGGAAACACTGGCCTAGCCTATTCAGTATATTACAAAGTGCATTGTTTCCAACTAGGGTGTCTTCAGCTGTATCAAAACTACAACTCCCAGCATGCCCGGACAGCTTTTGCAACACCTGGAGGCACCCTGGTTGGGAAACACTGGTGTATGCCCTATAGAGGTGTGGTGAACTACAACCCTCAGGAGACTACAGAGGCAGCATGCTGGTGTTAAACCACAGACTGAAGACTCCTGAATGACGCATGCTTGCTGGGAGTTGTAGTCCCTTTTGTGTGTGTATGCCAGTGTATCCCAACCAGGGCTGATTATATTAGTGTGCTGTGTATAAGGGGGCCGACCCAGGAAAATAGTAGTGTGGGTAAAGGGCGGAACAAACAAACAAAAAAAAAACCATGTGGCATGCTGGGATTTGTAGTTTTCAGCACAGCAAGAAACAGTAAATAGAAGCAAAGCTAGGAAAACAAAGTGGGGGATAAAAAAACAACAAAGAACAGAAATAGAGTTGCCTAAACAACAAGAATAGAAATGAAACAAAACACATAGGGTAAGTCAAAAATGTAAAAACACGTTGACCACCGGAGTACCCCTTTAAGAGGTATCCCTTGAGTCAAGTACCAGGATGAAAGGGCGTACCTGTACGCCTTGCGTCTTTAACCTCTTGGGGATGCAGGGTGTATGCATACGCCCTGTATCCCCTATCCTGAAATACTCAGGGCATACCTGTACGCCCTGAGTATCTCCGGACCCCCGCCGCTCACCGGGCGGGGACCGGACCGGAATGCCTGCTGAAATCATTCAGCAGGCATCCCACGACAACGCCTGAGGTGGGGGGGAGGGGGTGTCATCCTCCAGCATGACTGGTCAGTAATGGTGTGGGGTGGCACTTCTTTGGGGGGCCGCATAGCCCTCCATGTGCTTGCCAGAGGTATCCTGACTGCCATTAGGTACCAAAAGATCCTCAGACCCCTTGTGATATCATATGCTGGTGCAGTCGGCCCGGAGTTCCTCCTAATGCAAGTTATTGCAAGACCTTATGTGGCTGGAGGATGGTGTTGATGCTATGGACTGGCCCGCCTGTTCCCCAGACCTGAATCCGATTGCGCACATCTGGGACATCATGTCTCGCTCCATCCACCAATGCCACATTGCACCACAGACTGTCCAGGAGTTGGCGGATGCTTTATTCCAGGTCTGGGAGGACATCCCTCAGGAGACCATTTGCCACCTCATCAGGAGCATGCTCAAGCATTGTAGGGAGGTCATATGGGCACGTGGAGGCCACACACACTACTGAGCCTCTTTTTGACTTGTTTTATGGACATTACATCAAAGTTGGATCAGCCTGTACTGGTGGTTTTCCACTTTGATTTTGAGTGGGACTCCATATCCAGACATCCATGGGTTGCTAAATTTGATTTTCATTGATAATATCTGTGTGATTTTGTTGTCAACACATTCAACTATGTAAAAACATAAGCATTTCTTTTGATTAGTTCATTCAGATCTAGGATGTTATCTTAATGTCCCCTTAATTTTTTTGAGCAGTGTGTGTGTGTGTGTGTGTGTGTGTGTGTATGTGTGTGTGTTTGTGTATATATATATTTATATAATAAATTATAGAGTCCGTATTTTCCTCAGGGAGAGGTCACCACTTCTGGTGTAGGACGGAGATTTAAGTAGGCCATATAGCACTCCGCGGGCTCCTGGGTAAAAAAAAAAAATGCAAATTAGCTTACCACACCACCTTCACAGGTAGTGTGTCCTGCAAAACAGCTCAGGCTTCAGTTAAAATTGGCCTTTTGAAGTTTTAACATTTTTGCAGCCCCCACCAGTGGACATACCTATAGGATAAATGAAATCGCGGCGGCGATCTCCCAAATGTGCCCCAGCATTGACGCTCTTTGAGAGTGGTTAATGCGCGCAATTACCTTTAGTGAGGTCGACTATATGCCCCCTCTCCATACAGCTCTATGGAAGAGACGGGGGGGCATGAACGCTACCTCCCCGCCTCTCCCATAGAACTACATGGTGGAGGCGTGTCGGCCGCGCAAGTCATGCTGTGGCTGGCACGCCCCCTGCTTTTCCTGTGGATAGGGGATAAGTTTGTTATGGCTGCTTATTTCCTTTAATATTTATCATTCTGGCATTAGTATATATACTGCTGATGTTTTTTTTTTCTTATTCTCTACCACCCATTCCCTAGTTTAAACTCTTCTCAACCCTTCTGGCCATCGTACCCCTGAGCACAGTTGCTCCCTCCCCATTGAGGTGCAGCCCGTCCCTACCATAGAACCTGTATCCGATAGAGAAGTTGGCCCAGTTCTCCATGAACCCTAACCTCTCCTTCCTCTACTGGTTTCTGAGCCACTTGTTTGCCTTCCTAATCTCCTGTTTCCTCTCTTGAGTGGGCAGGTAATCAGACTTGCCAAATCCGTAACCTAAGGAATTCTGTTTATAATTATTTTTTATTATTTGCTAACTTTGTGACAATTCTGTTTTCTTTAGATGTTTGACTGGATTGCGCATAACAAAGGACTTTTCTTGACAAGTTACTCTGACATAGGAATCAGTCATAATCAAGCTCTGGAACTTCAAACACAGCACAATCATTTTGCTATGAATTGTATGGTAAGATGCTTATAACTATTTTCATCTTTTAATTTAACATTATATTGTAATATTAGTTTTGGTACTTGATTGTGGTCATGCACAAGTTCAGAAGGTTGACCATCTCTATCTCATGTTATCCTACCATTCCACTCAGTTTTATGCAGTTTCATATAAAAAGTGAACTAATGGTCTGCAACTATTTACATCATTATTAGCAGTGAACGGCATACACATACAAACATTATCTTTTCATCTCCCCTGCCTCTTAGGCTATAATGTGAAAAGGGGTACTCTGCCCCTACACATCTTATCCTGGGGGTCTCGCCGCTGGGGATCCCCACAATCTCTCCTACAGCACCCCCCGTTTGTCAGGCATTTCATATTACCTGGACCATGTGCTGCAAAAAACAGGCACTGGATTCCTCCTTACTTTAAGCCACATTCTTGAAATTGAGCATGTAATCAAGGGGCCAGATCTCTTCTGTGTTCTCCCTGTGCCACTGGGATTAATTGAAATATCTGTTTGTGTCAAAAGATAACTAGAAGTCAAGCATAGCATCTCAAGTAGAAGCCTTGACTTCATGCATTGTTCTTGGCTTGTCTTTATACTAAACCTGACGCTACATCTCTAGTTGTTAAATCCGTAACAGTATAGTAGGGTGTCATGATCACACCCTATCGGTCCAGCCAAGATGCTAGAGAGAGTGTGATGGTACAAGGGTTAAAGCCGCCAGACCTCTGGGTATCAACTACTAGTCCTAGCAAGTCACCAAACTAACCCTTTGATAAACCTGTTTCACCAGAGCTTCCTTCAGGAAGGTGAGCTCCTATATTTAGAGATCAAAGACCAGAGCTGATTAATTGCCATGCCTCTTTCCTGGTCCCTTATCTTAGTTGGTTTGGTTTTATGATGGCCAGTGTGCCTGACTACAAAAGAAGTATACCCCCAAAAATAAATCTGGAATACACAAAACAGACAGTCTGAATGAACCCTCACCCTTGTCTCGAATTATACATTATACACAAGCACAATTATAATACACATGAATGATTCCATAGTCAGGCCTTGGGTTTGACATAGGAGCTAACAAGCAATATTCAAGGGATATTTTTGTTTGTAGAATATGTTGCTTTATTCTGTAGATGTTTCGTTGAGAGGTACTTAAAAAGGTTAAAACAAAATAAAAATAAAGCAAATAAAAAAAAACGTGTTTCTAATAATTGAAAACCGTGGCATTTCCCATAAAAGTGTGAATTCTGGGGAAAAGTGGCATATTTGGTATTCTCGCCTGCTGAAATGTTTAAATTAATAAAAATATAACTTTATTAATCCTGCACACTGAACCATGTATATGGGAAAAACAATCACCAGAATTGCTGATTTTTGATCATACCATATGCCTGAAAAAAAGCAATTAAAGTCCTACTTACCCCCAAAACAATACAGATTACAGATAATGGCTACTCACAAGATGATGATGTGCAAACAAGAGGCCCAACACTTGAAGGGCTTTGTAACTGCAGATCCTAGTTGGGTGTGCAGTTAAGCTTCCTCTGCTCACATCAATAAGCACACACAGGATAGGAGGTGTGCTTAAAAGCACGGTGGGGGAGGAAGGATTAAAGCGCTGTCCCGGATCCAAGTTAAGAGAGAGGATTTTTATTTATTTTAAGATTTAACATGTAACAGGTTTCAAGGGCAAGCTGCCCTCTTAATCAGACATGTATATGCAGTTTAAATACATGTATACATCACAGGAAATGACATCACTTACAGAAACACCTGATACAATTTCTACTTAAAAATACATAGTACACATTAAAGAATTACAAAAAGAATTCCAGAAACAAAGAACCAAATACAGAAAATGTGCAAAAATAAAATAAAAAATATATAAAATTAACAAATATAATTTATGCAGTTTTTTCAATGATCTCTAAATAATAAAGAATGGGGTTGGAAATTTACCATAAATTTTTCTAGTGATAAGTGTTTTTAGACTTGGAAATTTTTTAAAATTATGACCAAACAATCGGGACACGAACACATTTTCAGGGTGTAGACGTGAATAGTTTTTTAGGCTTTAACAGTTGTCCTTATCCCAAGTGGCTCCAAAATATCCCCTATGGGCAATACCGTAGGATTAGGAAAAATTGCCGGGACCAATTTAAAATCCTTTTCAAACGTTTTCGGGAGAAAAAAAAACCAAAACATTTGTTAAATGCTTTTTTAAAAGCTGGTTACTCAAAAATACAGATTTTAAATTAAATTTTATTACTACTTATATTTGTGCCACACAGAAAATACGAAATATACAGTATAAATATTGGCCAGTAGTATACACAGACCCGATATTACAAAAAATACTCCCCAAAAAAACAGGACTTATTTAGACGAGCAAGGACTCTCTGCAATACTCTAGCACCAAGTCGCATGAAAAGTATTGCTGAAACAAAAAATATTACTACAAAAAATGAGGTACATTCCTGTGCAATAAAAATAGGTGCTTAAGTTGCTCTTGGGTTATGTCCCCTACATTAAAATTAATTCTCACTCTACAGGTGAACAATTTAAAGGGGTATTCCAGGAACAAACTTTTTTATATATATCAACTGGCTCCAGAAAGTTAAACAGATTTGTAAATTACTTCTATTAAAAAATCTTAATCCTTTCTGTACTTATGAGCTTCTGAAGTTAAGGTTGTTCTTTTCTGTCTAAATCCTCTCTGATGACACCTGTCTCGGGAAACGCCCAGTTTAGAAAAGGTTTGCTATGGGGATTTGCTTCTAAACTGGGCGTTTCCCGAGACAGATGTCATCAGAGAGGATTTAGACAGAAAAGAACAACCTTAACTACAGCAGCTCATAAGTACTGAAAGGATTAAGATTTTTTAATAGAAGTAATTTACAAATCTGTTTAACTTTCTGGAGCCAGTTGATATATAAATTTTTTTTTCCTGGAATACCCCTTTAATCTTAAAGGATATTACAACTGCTCCTTCTCGTATGTGATCGATCACCTGTATGTGTGGACTTCAAAATGTGGAACGTACAATACAATTGGTATGGGACCGCATGAACAAACATTGAGATAATATAAATGAAAAATTCCAATTGCACAGTGTATCGTGCTACGTAGCCTCTGAACATGGTGGTGATTGGAATCTTTACATATTGAGCATCCAGACCGCTACCAACATTTGATCAAATGGGAGTCCTTTTTGATTTTTAGTTTTAATTCTCTTTAGCCCCTCGGTCTGAATGAGATCATTGAAAAAAAAACTACATAAATTTATATTTGTTAATTTTAAATAATAATTTTATTTTTGCACATTTTCTGTATTTTGATTTTTGGTCTCTGGAATTCTTTTGTAATTCTTTAATGTATGCTATGTATTTTTAAGTAGAAATTGTATCAGGTGTTTCTGTAAGTGATGTCATTTCCTGTGATGTATACAAGTATTTAAACCGACTCATCCTAACTGCATATAAATGTCTGATGAAGAGGGCCGCTCGCCCTTGAAACGCATTACATGTTAAATCTTATAAGGAATAAAAATTCTTTCTCTTACCTTGGATCCGGGACAGAGCTTTAATCCTTCCTCACCCACCGTTCTTTTCAGCATGCCTCCTAGCTGTATATATACGGCGTTCATTAAATGCGCACTCACGCAGTGCTGATCGAATTAATTAGCTAAAGTCCCGCGGTGTCCGGCTGGAGACCACTCCCGCCCGACCCCAATTGATTAACCCAATCAATGCTCAGGTGTGCAGGGGCGGCGGGTGCGCTGCAGGATCGGCGGATGTCCGGAGGTCATTCGGCGGCGTCCATGATGCCGGGAGTAAGTGCCTTCCCCTTACAAGTTGCAAAACTACAACTCCCAGCATGCCCAGGCAGCCAATGCCTGCTCTTCCACCCCCCCCCCCCCCCCACAATGTGAATGCACAGGGTACATTCACAAGGGCGGGGGTTCACAGCTAGTTTCCAAATGCAAGTTTGACTGCGGCAAATTTTCCACTGCAACGCAAAACTTCCAGCCGGAAACTCATTGTAAAGCCTCGCCCGTGTGAATGTACCCTAAAAAAAGTACACTATACTACACTACCACAAAATAAACAGTAAAACACTACATATACTCCCTTACACAATCACCCCCCCCCCCCCCTAATAAAAATGCATTTCCAAAACGGATCCTCCAGCTGTTGCTAAACAATAACTCCCGGCATTGCTGGGCCGCCATTGACTGGGAGTTTTGCAACAGCGGGAGGCACCTTGTTTTGGAAACACTGGCGTAGGGTATTTTTTGGTAGCAGAGGCAAGTCTAATGCTTATCAGTGTCCGCCCCTATGCAAATGCCTAATTTGGGCCTCAAATGCGCATGGCGCACTCTCACCTCGGAGCGCTGTCGTATTTCACGGCAACAGTTTAGGGTCACAAATGGGGTACTTCTGTACTCGGGAGAAATTGTTAAAAATTTTGTGACTTTTCCTCCTTTTACCCCTTATGAAAAAGAAAAATTGGGATCTACACCAGCAGGTTAATGTAAAAATGTTGCTTTTTACACGAACATGCTGGTGTTGCCCCATAATTTTCATTTTCACAAGAGGAAAAAGGAAAACAAGACCCTCCAAAATTTGTAACCCAATTTCTCCTGAGTACGGAAATACCCCATATGTGGACGTAAAGTGATCTGAGGGTGCACAACATGGCTCAGGAGTGAGAGTGCACCATGTACATTTGAGTCCAAAATTGGTGATTTGCACCAGGGGTGGCGGATTTCCAGTGGTTCTGACATAAACGGGGAAAAAATAAACACCCACATGTGACCCCATTTTGGAAACTACACCCCTCGTGGAACATAATAAGGGAGGGGTATAGTGAGCCTTAACACTCCACAGGTGTTTGACAAATTTTCGCTAAAGTTGGACATGAAAATGAATTTTTATCTTTTTCCCTAAAATGCTGGTGTTACCCCAAAGTTTTCACAAGGGGTAATAGTAAAATTGCCCCCCAAAATGAGTAACCCCATTTCTTATGAGTGAGGAAATACCCCAAATGTGTATGTAAAGTGCTGTGGCACACTACGGGGCTCAGAAGAGAATGAGCGCCATTGGGTTTTTGGAGAGAGAATTTGGCTGGAATTGAAGGCCATGTTCGTTTACAAAGCCCCTCACGGAATGTAATAAGGGGGTGCAGTGAGCATTTACACCCCATTGGCGTTTGACAGATCTTTGGAACATTAGGCTGTGCAAATGGAAAATAAAGATCTGTCAAACGCTAGTGGGGTGTAAATGCTCACTGCACCCTGTATTACATTCTGGGAGGGGTGTAGTTTCCAAAATGGGGTCACATGTGGGTGGGTCCACTGTTCTGGCATCATGGGGGCTTTATAAACCCACATGACCCCCGACTTCTATTCTAACCAAATTCTCTCTCCAAAAGCCCAATGGCGCTCCTTCTCTTCTGAGCCCTGTAGTGCACCCGCAGGCCATTTACATCCATATATGGGGCATTTTTGATTTTCACGTACAACTTTAGTGAAAATTCGTCAAACATCTGTGGGGTGTTAGGCTCACTGCACCCCTTGTTACGTGCTTAACGTCCACATATGGGGTATTTCCATACTTATTACCCCTTGTAAAAATTGTAAATTTGGGGAAAAACAAGCATTTTAGTGGAAATTTCTTTTATTTGCACCTCCCACTTTAACAAAAAGTCATCAAACACCTGTGGGGTGTTAAGGCTCACTGCACTCCTTGTTACCTTCCTTGAGGGGTGTAGTTTGTAGTTTCCAAAATAGTATGCTATGTGTGTTTTTTTTTTTTTTTCCTATTCTGGCACCATGGGGGCTTCCTAAATGCAGTTTACCCCCCAAAAGCCATTTCCGCAAAATTTACCCTCCACAATCCCATTGTCGCTCTTTCCTTTCTGAGCCTTCTACTGCATCCGCAGAGCACTTTACATCCACATATGAGGTATTTCCTTACTCGAGAGAAATTGGGTCACAAATTTTGTGGGGCTTTTTCTTCTTTTACCCATTTTAAAAATAAAAAGTCTACAAGAACATATTAGAGTAAAATTTGAAGATTTTGAATTTTCTCCTTCACTTTGCTGCTATTCCTATGAAACGCCTAAAGGGTTAAACTTTCTGAATGTCAATTTGAATACTTTGAGGGTTGTAGTTTATATAATAGGGTCATTTATGGGGCATCTCTCACAGAAAGGTCTCTCAAATACACTTCAAACTGAACTGGTCACTGAAAGATTCTGATTTTGAAATTTTCGTGAAAACTTTGAAAATTGCTGCTAAACTTTGAAACCATTTAATGTCTTCAAAAAGTAAAAAAAAATCAACTTTATGATTCCAACATAAAGTAGACATATATGTGAATCAATATATAGTTTATTTGGCTTGTCCATTTTCCTAAAAATCAGAGTTTTAAAGTAAAAAAAAAAAAAAATAATTCAACATTTTTCATATGCAAATCATAAAATGTTGCAGTATCTTGTAATACCTTTTTTATTGGACTAACAGCATTTTGTAGAGACAAGCTTTTGGGATTCATCCCTTTATCAAGTCCAAAGCAAATGTAAGCTCACAAGTAGAAGACACAGGTTACATCTCACAAATATGCAGGGGTTAAGACAATAGAGAACATGTATGGCCCATCTTAGTGTGAATTCTCCACATCTATTGTCTTAACCCCTGCATATTTGTGAGATGTAACCTGTGTCTTCTACTTGTGAGCTTAGATTTGCTTTGGACTTTATAAAGGACGGAATCCCGAAAGCTTGTCTCTACAAAATGCTGTTAGTCCAATAAAAAAGGTATTACAAGATACTGCAACATTTTATGATTTGCATCTGCATCACTGGACTAATACGGCTACTCAAATATACTACAAATTTTTCATGAAATTTTGAAATTTTTCACCAAGAAATAATGCAAGTATTGCCGAAACCAGCATAATTAACATAAAGTAGAATGTTACGAAAAAACAATCTCGGAATCAAATTCATAAGTTAAAAGCATCTGAGTTATTTATGCTTGTGACAGGTCATATTTGCAAAAAATGGCTGCGTCCTTAAAGGGGTATTCCAGGAAAAAACTTTTTTATATATATCAACTGGCTCCAGAAAGTTAAAAAGACTTGTAAATTACTTCTATTAAAAAATCTTAATCCTTTCAGTACTTATGAGCTTCTGAAGTTAAGGTTGTTCTTTTCTGTCTAAATCCTCTCTGATGACACCTGTCTCGGGAAACGCCCAGTTTACAAGAGGTTTGCTATGGGGATTTGCTTCTAGACTGGGCGGTTCCCGAGACAGGTGTCATCAGAGAGGAATTAGACAGAAAAGAACAACCTTAACTTCAGAAGCTCATAAGTACTGAAAGGATTAAGATTTTTTAATAGAAGTAATTTACAAATCTTTTTAACTTTCTGGAGCCAGTTGATATATATAAAAAAGTTTTTTCCTGGAATACCCCTTTAACCTCTTAAGGACCCAGGACGTACGGGGACGTCCCCCGCACCCTGGGCTTTAAGGACCCAGGACGTCCCCGTACGTCCTGGCGTTTTCCGGTCTCTGCCGCTCGCCGGGCAGAGATCGGAACTGGATGCCTGCTGAAATGCTTCAGCAGGCATCCAGGGCAAACGCCGAGGGGGGCCATGTAGGCCCCCCATGTCGGCGATCACCGCAAATCGCAAGGGAAATCGCCCTTGCGATCTGCGGCGATTTTGGGCTGATCAGGTCTCTGGGACCCGACCGCCCGGTAATTTCGCATGATCCCGGCTGTCACAGGCAGCCAGGACCATGCTAAAGAATAGGAGCGAGGTGGCAAGCCTGCCACCTCCTCCTATTCCCTACGATCCGTCAGTTAGTTAACCGACCAATCGCAGGAGGGGGGGTGGTTACTTCCTCCCGTCCTGCCCGGCCACTTGAAGTCCGGAGAGGACGGGAGGAAGACCGGAGGACGCGGCGGGGGATGGGGGAGTGCTGGGGACCCGGATCCAGACGATGAAGACGGCGGCGGCGACAGGTGAGTAGATCTTCAGCCGCGGTCGGGCCCTTTACAGCAATGCACGTCGCCGTAAAGCGACATGCATTGCTGTATTGGGACCCTGTAAACTACAACTCCCAGCATGTCCAGACAGCCCTTGGCGTCTGGGCATGCTGGGAGTTGCAGTTTTGCAACTTCTGGAGGTCCACAGTTTTTGGACCACTGTGCCCTTCCAGATGTTGCAAAACTACACATCCTCAGCATGCCCTTACTGTCCAGGCATGCTGGGAGTTGTAGTTCTGTAACATCTGTCCCTTCAGATGTTGCAGAACTACAACTCCCAGCATGCCTGGACAGTTTTGGCATACTGGGAGTTGTAGTTTTGCAACATCTGGAAGGGCACAGATTGGGAACCACTGTATTAGTGGTCTGCAAACTGTAGTCCTCCAGATGTTGCAAAACTACAACTCCAAGCATGCTGGGAGTTGTAGTTCGGCAACATCTGGCTCTAAAGAGGTTGCCGAACTACTACTCCCAGCATGCCTGAGAATGTTTGGGAGTTGTGGTTTTGCAACAGCTGGAGGCACACTGGTTGGGAAACATTGTTTCCTAACTGTGTTTCCCAACCCGTGTGCCTCCAGCTGTTGCAAAACTATAACTACCAGCATGCACTGATAGACTGTGCATGCTGGGAGTTGCAGTTTTGCAACAGCTGGAGCCCCCCCCCTGTGAATGTACAGGGTACATTCACATGGGCAGGGGCTTACAGTGAGTATCGGGCTGCAAGTTTGCAATGCAGCAAATTTTGCGCGGCAGCTCAAACTCGCAGTGGGAAACTCGCTGTAACACCCGCCCGTGTGACTGTACCCTAAAAACACTACACTACACTAACACAAAATAAAATAAAAAGTAAAAAACACTACATGAAAAACGTCTGGTACGCCACTCTTTCCAAAATGGAGCCTCCAGCTGTTGCAAAACAACAACTCCCAGTATTGCCGGACAGCCGTTGACTGTCCAGGCATGCTGGGAGTTTTGCAACTGCTGGAGGCACCCTGTTTGGAAATCACTGGCGTAGAATACCCCTATGTCCACCCCTATGCAAATCCCTAATTCAGGCCTCAAATTCACATGGCGCTCTCAATTCGGAGCCCTGTCGTATTTCAAGGCAATAGTTTAGGGCCACATATGGGGTATCACCGTACTCGGGAGAAATTGACTAACAAATTTTGGGGGTCTTTTTCTCCTTTCACCCCTTATGAAAAGGTGAAGTTGGGGTCTACACCAGCAGTAGTGTAGAAAAATAAAGTTTTTACAATAACATGCTGGTGTTGCCCTATACTTTTCATTTTGACAAGAGGTAAAGGGGAAAAAAGCCCCCCAAAATTTGTAACACAATTTCTCCCGAGTACGGAGATACCCCATAAGTGGGCTCAAAGTGCTCTGGGGGCGCACAACAAGGCCCAGAAGGGCGAGTGCGCCATGTACATTTGAGGTGATTTGCACAGGGGTGGCCGATTGTTACAGCGGTTTTGACAAACACAAAAAAAAAAAAAAAAAAAAAAAACATGTGACCCCATTTCGGAAACTACACCCCTCACGGAATATAATGAGGGGTGCAGTGAGAATTTACACCCCACAGGTGTCTGACAGATCTTTGGAAGAGTGGGCTGTGCAAATTAAAAATGTTGTACAGCCCACTGTTCCAAAGATATGACAGACACCAGTGGGGGGTAAATGCTCAATTTAAGCCTTGTTACATTCCTCAAGGGGTCTAATTTCCAAAATGGTATGCCATGTTGGGGTTATTTTGCTGTCCTGGCACCATATGGGCTTCCTAAATGCGACATGCCCCCCGAGCAAAATTTGCTCTCAAAAAGCCAAATATGACTCCTTCTCTTCTGAGCACTGTAGTTCGCCCGTAGTGCACTTCAGGTCAACTTATGGGGTACCTCCATACTCAGAAGAGATGTGGTTACAAATTTTGGGGGGTATTTTCTGCTATTAACCCTTGCAAAAATGTGAAATTTGGGGGGGAAACACACATTTTAGTGAAATTTATTTTTTATTTTTTTACATATGCAAAAGTCGTGAAACCCCTGTGGGGTATTAAGGCTCACTTTATTCCTTGTTACGTACCTCAAGGGGTCTAGTTTCCAAAATGGAATGCCATGTGTGGGATTTTTGCTGTTCTGGCACCATAGGGGCTTCCTAAATGCAACATGCCCCCCAAAAACCATTTAAAAAAAAAATTCCCTTGTCGCTCCTTCGCTTCTGAGCCCTCTACTGCGCCCGGCTTACACTTTACATAGACATATGAGGTATGTGCTTACTCGAGAGAAATTGTGCTACAAATTGAAGTATACATTTTCTCCTTTTTCCCCTTGTAAAAATTCAAAAATTGGGTCTACAAGAACATGCGAGTGTAAAAAATGGAGATTGTGAATTTTCTCCTTCACTTTGCTGTTATTCCTGTGAAACACCTAAAGGGTTAAAACGCTGACTGAATGTCATTTTGAATACTTTGTGGGTGCAGTTTTTATAATGGGGTCATTTGTGGGGTATTTCTAATATGAAGACCCTTCAAATCCACTTCAAACCTGAACTGGTCCCTGAAAAATTGTGAGTTGGGAAATTTTGTGAAAAATTGGAAAATTGCTGCTGAACTTTGAAGCCCTCTGGTGTCTTCCAAAAGTAAAAACACGTAAATGTTATGATGCAAACATAAAGTAGACATATTGTATATGTGAATAAAAAAAAAATTATTTGGAATATCCATTTTCCTTACAAGCAGAGAGCTTCAAAGTTCGAAAAATGCTAAATTTTCAAATTTTTCATCAAATTTGGGGATTTTTCACCAAGAAAGGATGCAAGATACCACATAATTTTACCACTATGTTAAAGTAGAATATGTCACGAAAAAACAATCTCGGAATCAGAATGATAACTAAAAGCATTCGAGAGTTATTAATGTTTAAAGTGACAGTGGTCAGATGTGCAAAAAATGGCCGGTTCCTGAGGTGTAAAATGGCTGGGTCCTTAATGGGTTAAGGTCAAAATGGGCTGTGTCCTGAACAGGTTAAATGCTGCAATCAATTATGGTGTAGTTTAAAATGACAAGTGACAGCTGTAGAGGGTTTCAAGCGATTGCGGTGTACAGATCAGTTAATATGATGAGCGGCAAGGATTAATCAGTATAAGCAATCTGATGATTGCCTATAATTGTCCCTTATCTATTAATAAAAAATTTGTAAAAAAAATATGAAAAAGCTCCTTCCCTAATAAATATTCAAATAACCTTCAGTTTTAATATGTGGTATTGTGGCATGTGTATTTGTCTGAGCTATTTAAAATATATTTTTTTTTAACTTCCATTGTGAACAGCGTAAACGAAAAGAAAAATACCAAACCAGAATTATTAATTTTTTCTGATATTTGTTGTGATAAAAAATAAGTGGTCAGAAAGTCCCTATGTAAACAGTGGTGTGAAAAAAACCAAACTAAAAAACTAATTCTCCAAAGAACTAAAACGGAGCAGAATCTACTTGGCTACTTGTAAGACAATCTACTTGTCCTGGTCCACAAAATAATTTCAACGAAAATAGTATGTAAATAAGGTCTCCTTATTAATAGAAACTTAACAGGCTGACCTGGAAACACTTTAATGCAATAACTTTTGGGTACAGGGTACATTCACACTGGCGGGTTTATAGTAAGGTTCCTGCTTGAAGTTTGAGCTGCGGGATACTCAATGTAAACCTGCGCTAGTGCGAATGTACCCTAAAAAACACTTCACTACACTAACACATAATAAAGGGTAAAACACTACATATCCACCCCCTTACACTGCCCCACCCCCCCCCAATAAAAATTAAGTGTATTGTACAGCAGGGTTTCCAAAACGGACAGCCACTGACTGTCCAGGCATGCTGGGAGTTAAGCAACAGCAGGAGGCACCCTATTTGGGAATCACTGGCGTAGAATACCCCTGTGTCCACCCCTATGCAATCCCTAATTTAGTCCTCAAATGTGCATGGCGCTCTCTCACTTCAGAGCCCTGTCGTAGTTCATGGGAACAGTTTAGGGCCACATATGGGGTATTTCCGTACTCTCGAGAAATTGCACTACAAATTTTGGGGGGCTTTTTCTCCTTTTACCCCTTCCGAAAAGGAAATGTTGGGGCTACACCAGTCTGTTAGTGTAAAAAAAATAAATTTAAAATTTTACACTTGCCCTATGCTTTTTATTTTCACAAGCGGTAAAAGGAAAAAAAAAAAGACTCCCAAAATTTGTAACGCAATTTCTCCTGAGTATGAAAATACCCCATATGTGGGCATAAAATGCTCTGCGGACCCACAACAAGGCTAAGGAGTGAGAGCGCACTATGTACATTTGAGTCCTAAATTGGTGATTTTCACAGGGGTGGCTGATTTTTACAGCGGTTCTGACATAAACGCAAAAAAATAAATATTCACATGTGACCCCATTTTGGAAACTACACCCCTCACGGAACGTAACAAGGGGTATAGTGAGGTTTAATACCCTACAGGTGAATTTTTATTAAAGTTGGATGGGAAAAATGGGGGGGGGGGGGGAATTCACTAAAATGCTGGTGTTACCCTCAATTTTTCATTTTCACAATTGAAAATAGGAAAAAAAAAACATGATTTGTAGCCCCATTTCTTCTGAGTAAGAGCATACCCCATATTTGGATGTAAAGTGCTCTGCGGGCGAACTACAATGCTCAGAAGAGAAGGAGCGCCATTGGGCTTTTGAAGAGAGAATTTGTCCGGAATTGAAGGCCACATGTGTCTACAAATAGTGCCAGAAAAATGGACCCCCCCCCCCCCCACATGTGACCCCATTTTGGAAGCTATACCCCTCACTTAATGTAATAAGGGGTGCAGTGAGCATTTACACCCCACAGGTGTCTGACAGATTTTTGGAAAAGTGGTCTGTTAAAATAAAAAAATTGTTGCTATTCCTGTGAAACACCTAAAGGGTTAACACACTTACTGAATATCATTTTGAATGCTTTGAGTGGTGCAGATTTTATAATGGGGTATTTCTAATATGGCCCCTCAAATCCACTTAAAAAATGAACTGGTCCCCGAAAAATTCTGATTTTGAAAATGTTGTGAAAAATGCAAAAATTGCTGCTGAACTTTGAAGCCCTCTGATGGCTTCCAAAAGTAAATACATGTCACCTTTATGATGCCAACATAAAGTAGACATATTGTATATGTGAATTAATATATAATTTATTTGGAATATAAATTTTCCTTTCAAGCAGAGAGTTTCAACGTTAGAAAAATTCTAAATTTTTAAAGTTTTCATGAAATTTTGTGATTTTTCACCAAGAAGTGATGCAAGTAATGACGAAAATGTACCACTATGTTAAAGTAGAATATGTCACACAAAAACATTCTTGGAATCAGCATAATCTGTAAAAGCATCCCAGAGTTATTAATGCATAAAGTGACAGTGTTCAGAATTGCAAAAAAGGGCTTGGTCCTCAAGGGGTTAAAATACATAGTTTTTATATTTCCATCCCCAGACCCATATGAGGGCTTATTTTATTTTGCGCAACCATTTGTGCTTTGTAATGACACCTCAATTTGCCATAAAATGTACGGCGAACCCAACATTTTTTTTGTGTTAAGAAATTTAAATGAAAACCAATTTAGAAAATTTTGGAGGGTTTCCTTTTCACGCTATACACTTTGCGGTAAAAATACATTTTTTTTTCTTTATTCTGTGGGTTAAAATGATAGCCATGAGTAAACACTTTTCTATTATTGTACTGCTTTTAAAAAATCTCAAACTTTTGTTTTACAAAATCAGTATGTTTAACCACTTATGGACTAAGGGAGTACCTGTATGCCCTGGTCACATTACCGGGGTTTAACCCATTAACGACTACGGACATATATTTACATCCCTGGCTGGCTCCCGATCTGTGAAGCACGCTCAGAATCTGAGTGCGCTTCATATCTGTGGGGTCCCGGTTGCTATCAGCATCCAGGATCCGCGGCTAATACCGGACATCGCCGATCGGGCTGAATACACTGCCGTTATATCAGCCGAGCTGTCCGGGACCACCGCATTGAAATTGCGGCATCCCGAACAGCTGAGAAGACAGCGGGAGGTGTCTTACCTTCTTCCCGGCTGTCCGATCGGTGTGTGATTGCTCCAAGCCTGAAATCAAAGCTTGAGCAATTAAGCGCAGAAAACACTGATCAATGCATTCCTATGGCAAGGCATTGAACAGTGCCTGCAATCAGTGTATGCTGTATTATAGCCCTTAGGGGGGCTATAACACTGCATAAAAAAAAACGAAAAAATGTGATTTAACCCCTTTCCTAATAATTAAAATCAGAATCACCCCCCTTTTCCCATAAAAAAAGTGTGTAAATAAAAACAAACGTGGTATAGCCACGTGCGTAAATGTCTGAACCATAAAAATATATTGTTAATTAAACCGCATGGTCAATGGCGTGCGCGCAAAAAAATTCAAACTTAGCGAATTTTTGGTCACTTTTCATAACATTAAAAAATGAATAAAAAGCGATCAAAAAATCCAATCTAAACAAAAATGGTACCGATAAAAACTTCAGATCACGGCGCAAAAAATGAGCCCTCATACCACTGTGTTTTTTGAAAAATAAAGTTATAGGGGGTCAGAAAATGACCATTTTAAACGTATTAATTTTCATGCACGTAGTTAATGCTTTTTTTCCAGAAGTACGACAAAATCAAACCTATGTAAGTAGAATATCATTTTTAATCGTATGGTCCTACAGAATGTGTCATTTTTACCGAAAAATGTACTGCGTAGAAACAAGTCCCCCAAAGTTACAAAATGGCGCAATTTTGTCGCACAATGATTTTTTTTTTCCATTTAACCGTAGATTTTTGGGTAAAATGACTCATGTCATTACACAGTAGAATTGGTGGTGCAAAAAAAGCCATCATATGGATTTTTAGGTGCCAAAATGAAAGGGTTATGATTTTTCAAATGTAAGGAGGAAAAAACTAAAGTGAAACTGAAACTGAAAAATTCTTTGTCCTTAAATGGTCAAAGCATTCTCACGAGTGGAGAATGCTTTAAACCCCATGGGTTCAGACTGCGATCAGCAGCCAGGACCCAGGGTTAATGCTGAGCACCGCCGATCGGGTATTAACCTTTTAGACGCTGCGATCAAAGTTGATCGCGGCGTCTTAAGCGAAAGTAAAAGTATCCAGGCAGCTCAGCGGAGCTGATCGGGACCATCACGGTAAAACCATGATATCCCGATCAACTGAAAGGACAGCAGGAGGGCCATTACCTGCCATCTTGCCGTCCGATCGGTGATCTGCTGCTCCTGGATGCTTCAGCAGGTTATTGCATAGCATTGATCAGTATATGCAATCAAAATACTGCATGGTATAGCCCCCTATGGGGAGCTAAAAATAAATAAAATAAATAGTAATAAAAAAAAGTTAATAAAAGTGAATTAACCCCTTCCTAAGTTTGAATCCACTCCCCTTTTCCCATTTTTTTAATTAAATGTAAAAAATAACCATATGTGGTCCCGCCACGTGCGTAAATGTCCAAACTATTAAAATACAAGGTTAGCTAAACTGCAGGCGTACACTTTCAAAAGTACCAAAATCTAAAATTGTCAATTTTTGGTCTTCATATACCATAAAAAAAAAATTTCATATAAAGCGATCAAAAAGTCCCATAAAAACAAAAATGTTACCAATAAAAACGACAATGGCCCAAAAGTAGCCCTCGTTTAGCCCAGTATACAGAAAAATAAAATAAAAAGTTATAGGGGCCAGAAGATGCCAATTTTTAAACATACCGTATATACTCGAGTATAAGCCGACCCGAATATAAGCCGAGGCCCCTAATTTTACCCCAAAAACCCATGAAAAGTTATTGACTCGACTATAAGCCTAGGGTGGGAAATACATCATCCCCCCCATGTAATCATCCAGACCCCCGTCATAATTACCCTGTCATCATCCAGATCCCCTTCATCATCCCCACCCCCTTCATCATCACTGCCTGTTAATCCCTTCATCAGTGGTCTTCAACCTGTGGACCTCCAGAGGTTGCAAAACTACAACTCCCAGCATGCCCGGGCATGCTGGGTGTTGTAGTTTTGAAACATCTGGAGGTCTGCAGGTTGAAGACCACTGCGGCCTTGGTCATCATCCAGACCCCCCCCCCCTTTTGTTTTGTACTCGCCTCCCCTAGGCGGGAGGTTAGGGTGAGCTGGTCCGGGCCATATATGCTGCAGGGACAGTCAGGTGGGGATGGTTAGTCCTTGCGGCTGTCCATTTTCACCGGGGGGGGGCCTCTTCTTCAGGCCCGGCCCAGGACTAGTGACGTTGCCTTGACGACGACGCACAGGGACGTTCATGCGCAAGGTCCCTGTGTGGCGTCGTCAAGGCAACATCACTAGTCCTGGGCGGGGCCTGAAGTGCGGAGAAGAGGCCCCCCCGGTGAAAATGGACAGCCCGCAACGACTAACCATCCCCACTGGACGGTCCCTGCAGCATAGATGGCCCGGACCAGCTCACCCTTCCTTCACACTGAAGGGAGGGGAGTACAAAAGAAAAGGGGGGGGGGGGGGGGACTGGATGATGACGAAGGCCGCAGTGGTCTTCAACCTGCGGACCTCCAGAGGTTTCAAAACTACAACACCCAGCATGCCAGGAGTTGTAATTTTGCAACATCTGGAGGTCCGCAGGTTGAAGACCACTGATGAAGGGATTGACAGGCGGAGAGTTCACTCGAGTATAAGCCGAGGGGGCGTTTTCAGCACGAAAAATCGTGCTGAAAAACTTGGCTTATACTCGAGTATATACGGTACTAATTTTGGTGCATTCAGTTAGAATTTTTAGAAGTTAGTAAAATAAAATAAAACCTACATAAATTGGGTATCCTTGTAACCGTATGGACCTACAGAATAAAGATACGTTTCCCCCCCCGAAAAGTGCACTGCGTAGAAACGGAAGCCCCCAAAAGGTTACAAAATGGCAGTTTTTTTTTTGAAATCACCCCACAATTCTTCCCCCCCCCCACTGATGATTGTTATAAAATAAGTAATGCGATTACAAAGTATAATTGGTGATGGAAAAAACAAGCCCTTTAGGTGCAAAATTATTTTTATGAATTTTAGAAGGGGAGGAGGAAAAAAACCAAAATGCTAAATTGAAAATTTGCTCGGTCCTTAAGGGGTTAAACCTATAACTTTTTTTCACCCTCCTATAACTTTTTTTTCGTTTCTCCGTATATGGGGATGTGTGACTATTCACTTTTGGTGAATGTTATGTGACCAAAAAGAAGCAATTTTAGAAGAAAAATGTTTTTACTTTCTTTTACGCCATTCACGGTACAGGGTCATTAACATTATATTTTGATCAGACATTTAGGCACGCAGCGATACCAAATATGTTCAATAATTATTTTTTTTTTACGTTTTCTTGAGTAAAATGGGGGCAAAAGGTTGATTTGAAATTTTTATTAGGGGAGGGGAGTTTTTCTTTTTTTTTAACCTATTATGTCCAGAGGGGACTATCTATAGCAATCATTAGATTGCTAATACTGTTCATGTGCATAGCACTGATCAGTATTATTGTCGATCTTCTGCTCTGGTCTGCTAGAAGGCAGGTCAGTGCAGAAGATCCCAGGAGAGCGGCAGAGGCAGGTGAGGGGACCTCCGGCCACCATCTTAGCTTAACTGATCCCCGTGACTGTACTGTGAGCGTTTAGATCAGCTATTAAAATAGCCATACGGCTGCAGATGCTTTGATCTGTGTTGATCATGGCATCTGAGGGGATTAATGGCAGACTTCAGTACGAACACTGATGTCTGCCATTACCGGCAGGTCCCTAGCTGCTGATAGCAGCCGGGACCTGCTGTGCATTATGTGACCACCGCTCCATTGTGTCATGGTCATGTACAGGAGATTAAGGCTAAGTTTCCACTTGTTTTTTTTTTCTGGTAGTTTTTGGAAAACTGCAACTGCAGTTTTTGAGCCAAAGCCAGAAGGAATAGGACATATAAAAGAAGGACTTGTACATAATCTTCCTTATGGATCCACTTCTGACTTTGGCTCAAAAACTGCAGTGGCTGTTTCCCAAAAACTGCCAGAAAAAAACAAAGTGGAAACTTAGCCTAAGGCACGTTAAGGGGTTAAATATATTACACAGGATAGATGGCTTTGTTGAGAACACTGAAGAGTATGCAGGCAAAATAGTTATATTTTTACCTTTTAAATTTAGGTGCGTCTTTAGTCGTCAAAACTCAAGAATAGCTCACTCGTCTTCCACTGAGAAAAGAATACCAAAATAACCAATTCCTCATGGCCAGCTCTGCCATATGCATACAGTCATGGCCGTAAATGTTGGCACCCCGGAAATTTTTCAAGAAAATTAAGTTTTTCTCACAGAAAAGAATTGCATTAACACATGTTTTGCTCTACACGTTTATTCCCTTTGCGTGTGTTGGAACTAAACCGAAAAAGGAGGAAAAAAAGCAAATTGGACATAATGTCACACCATACTCCAAAAATGGTCTGGACAAAATTATTGGCACCCTTTCAAAATTGTGGATAAATAAGAGTTTCAAGCATGTGAGGCTCCTTTAAACTCACCTGGGACAAGTTTTAATTGTATTGACCCACAAAGTAAAGTTAACAGTGTAAAATCTAAGCCCTCCAAAACTTGCAAAATTGTGATTTTCTTATCAATTTCCCTACACAAATAATATATATTTTTTGGGTTGTGCCGTAAATTATATAGTAGAATGAAAGGCGTCCTTACAAAGTACATTTTGTTGCGCAAAAAAACAAGCCCTCATGAGTCTGTGGATGGAAAAATAAGTTATGCTTTGTAGAAGGCGATGAGGAAAAACCGAAAATGCAAAAATCAAAAAGGGAACAGCCCATTTTTGCCTAAAGGTGTTAATAACACAAATTTTTCTTTTGTTCTCTTTCATAGAATGTTTATGTAAACATAAATCGCATTACGTCAGTAGCCAATAGACTTGTGGAATCTGGACACTACGCTTCAATGCAGATCAGACAGATTTCCAACCAGCTTGAGCAAGAGTGGAAGATGTTTGCAGCTGCTCTTGATGAACGGAGTACATTATTGGAAATGTCTGCTGTCTTTCATCAGAAAGCTGAGCAGGTTGGTGATAAACCATATTTTGATACTTGAATCTTGTGCATTATTTTCTGGGCTTTGGTTCTTTTTCCATAGGTTTTCATATGTTTGACTGTTACATATAGCTACTTCTTTGAGTCAAGTATTTAATTGGGGAATTAAAGGGGTATTCCTGTTAAAGAACTTTTTTTGATAAATGATGATAATAAAGCCATACATAATCAAGCATACTCTCCTGCCTGCCACATCACTCTGCACAGTGACATGGAGTAAACTAGTTTTACTCTTCAGCCAGGGCCTTGCTACCACTACCATAAAGCAGGGATGTGCACACACATTCTCAAAGGGGGCTTAAGCCCCTGCCTTTTTAACTGCTCCAGCCCCTGTAATGCCCACACAAAAGGAGGCTGCAGACTCAGGGTGACAGGTGCAGTATGAAGACATATGTTGCTGGGGATTTGTATGTGCATTTAATGGAGGGTTCTGTGTCCTCCCAGCAGGAAGGAGACATCACTTACCCTGTCAAAATCTATATCTCTGCTTCTTTATACATGGGGTAGATAGGAGCATAGAAGGCAGAGAGTAGCCTTTACCCTAGTCTGTCCTTGCCAGAAACTCCTGCCTGTGCAGAGAAGGATGGGCCCTTACTATAAGTATTTGTTTATATGTTTGTGTCTTTGGGCTAGCTCTGTATTTGCATAAATGTAATGGTGTGAATGTGTCTGTGTGTGTGTGTGTGTATATATATATATGTATGTATTTGTGTGTGTGTGTCTCTACATGTATATGTATGTGTACATATTACCTATCTACTGTATGTGCCTTTCTGTATATGTGCTTGTATGTGTGGCTGTGTGTATGTAGGTGCCTGTGTATATATGTGTATGTGCATAACTTTTGGGGGAATTAATGGAGGAATGGAGGCACAGTATATGGTGAATTTATGAAAGCACAGTATATAAGGAATGAATGTTGGCACAGTATATATTTCAAGAAAAGGATTGCAGGAACACATGTTTTTGCTATACACATGTTTATTCCCTTTGTGTGTATTGGAACTAAAACCAAAAAAGGAGGTAAAAAAAAAAAAGCTAATTGGACATAATGTCACACCAAACTCCAAAAATGTGCTGGACAAAATTGGCACCCTAAGGCCATGTTCACACTGCGGAATTTCCGCGGCGGACAATGCCGCCACTGAAATTGTTCCGCGCAAAGAAAGAACATGTTCATTCTTTGCGCGGATTCCGCGAGCACTGCATAGCCATCAATGGTGATGGCTCAGTGCCCCGCGGCTCTAGCGCCGAGGTAGCTACGGCATCGGCCGCCAGGCGGAATCTCCGCTCGCGAAATTCAGCCGCGAGTATTCCGTAGTGTGAACGGGGTCTTAGGCTGCTTTTACACTTTAAAATTCATCCGTAAAACGATCCGTTATAAACGTACAATAGAAAAGCTTTAAAAAAAAGGATAATACCAGAAAACTACCCCAATGGGTAACTGATCCCATGCTACTTACAAGAGCATAACAAAAAAGAAAAAATGCGTTTTAGAGATCAAACAATACTTTATTGAATACATAAATTACATTAAAAACCCATAAAAGGGATTGGAAAGGATACAACAGACAATAATGATAATGGCCACAATGGACCAGACTGAAAATGGTGGCTACGAATAAATATATATCTGGTAAACAAGGATGTATGTAAACAGACCCTTAATAATGGGGCTAAGCCCATATGCAATAATACAACATGATAAAAAAGGTTACTCTGATACTGTATATATTAATAGCAAAGTATAAAGCAACATATAAAGAGACCGCAGTGGGACAGAGTATACCTGGGTATAACACATAACCCAACGTTTCGCTACTGCTTCATCCAGGGCGTGGTCAATGCCACTTCCACCCCTCCTTTTATATTACTATGAACCAATCATAACGTGACCTACCACACTTGCGTCATCTATCTGTGCCCAAGCAATTTTGTGTAGGAGGGCATTTCCACCATAAGATCAAACATACACAAAGGGGGATAAGGCGTAGTAACGCCCACCGCTCACCTGCACCAACCGGAACAATATATGAGTTTGCGCCGTGCAGGATGATGCATCGGCGCATGGACAAACACATCACGGAGACTTCCGGCACACGAAACGCCCACGGAGCGACGCACCACGCCACAACACGTGACGCGGAGCACCTCGAGCAACCCGATCATGTGACCGCATCCGTGCATGTGACCAGGGTAGCAGCCCGGCCCCCCACAGAAAACACCAGCGAATCACCAGTGAGCTTTAAAAAAGGATGTTAAACGTCCATTACAAAATCCCATTAAAGTCTCTGGGATTTTTTGATTACCCGTTATGACCCGTTTTAGTCAGTCATGACTAACGGACGTTAGTTGTGAGGGAAGAATTAACGGAACATACAATAATATTTCTTCCGTCTCAAGAAACGGATAAATTAACGGCTGTTATTTTTAACATTGAAGTCTATGGCAAACGGATGAGCCTTTGTCATCCGTTTGCACCTGGTTTATAATATCCGTTATTACTTCTGAGCATGCTCAGAAGAGGTGACCTCAGCAGACTCCTGCAGTGCTGAGGGACTACTACTACTCCCATCATGGAGCAGACTTGTTTATGCGCTGCGGGGGGGTATATTATAAATGCACTGGGGGGGCTAGATATATAGGCTATATGTCTGCCCCCTCCCCTGCAGTGCTAAATATCTTTCCCCCACAGTGCTTTTAATATACATATGGACCCTTACTGCCACTCACAATGTTCATTTTATAAACCCCACGGAGAGCCCTGAATGGCTCCTCAGTACCGACCATTCAGGGCTCCCCGCGTGGATTTCAAAATGAAAGTAAAAACACACGATACATCGCAGGGTTGCGGACCATGCCTCCTACTCCCCTGCTTAATAACTTCGGATGGCATCAGATCTCAGAAGTGAAACCCGGTGCGATCAATCCCTCAGCCCCTGTAATACAACCACCATCATGGAACAGACTCTGTTCCATAGTAGTACAAACACTAATGTAGCCTCCCCAGCTGTCTGCAGACTTCTGCAGCCTGCGAATTACAACTCCCATCATGGAAACAAGTCTGTTCCATGATGGGAGTAGTAGTAGTCCCGGCTGTGGGAGTCTGTAGGCAGAGGTGTTAAAATGGCCATACATGAGGGATGTTAGAATGGGTTTTAACGGATTAATATTTATTCAGCCGTTAGCACCCGTTATTTCATCCATTATTATACATCCGTTTTTACACAGAAAACGGACGTTTAAAAACTGATGAATGCTCAGTGTGAAAGGAGCGTTAACTTAATATTTGATTGCACACCCTTTGGAAAAAATAACTAAAATCAGTCGCTTCCTATAACCATCAATATGCTTCTTACACCTCTCAGCTGGAATGTTGGACCACTCTTCCTTTGCAAACTGCTCCAGGCCTCTCTTATTGGAAGGGTGCCTTTTCCCAATAGCAATTTTAAGATCTCTCCACAGGTGTTCAATGGGATTTAGATATGGACTTATTGCTGGCCACTTCAGAACTCTCCAGCGCTTTGTTGCCATCCATTTCTGGGTGCTTTTTGATGTATGTTTGGGGTCATTGTCCTGCAGGAAGACCCAAGATCTCGGACGCCAACCCAGCTTTCTGACACTGGGCTGTACAGTGCGACCTAAAATCCGTTGGTAGTCCTCAGATTTCATGATGCATTGCCCACATTCAAGGCACTAGTGCCAGAGGCAGCAAAACAACCCCAAAACATCATTGAACCTCCATCATTCACTGCTCAAAAAAATAAAGGAAACACTAAGATAAAACATCCTAGATCTGAATGAATTAACTAATTTTATGAAATACTTTTGTCTTTATATAGTTAAATGTGCTGACAACAAAATCACACAATTGAAATCAAATTTATCAACCCATGGAGGTCTGTATATATAGTCACACTCAAAATCAAAGTGGAAAACCACATTACAGGCTGATCCAACTTTGATGTAATGTCCTTAAAACAAGTCAAAATGAGGCTCAGTAGTGTGTGTGGCCTCCACGTGCACATATGACCTCCCTACAAGGCCTGGGCATGCTCCTGAAGAGGTGGGGGATGGTCTCCTGAGGGATGTCCTCCCAGACCTGGACTTAAGCATCTGCCAACTCCTGGACAGCCTGTGGTGCAACATGGCATTGGTGGATGGAGCGAGACATGATGTCCCAGATGTGCTCAATCGGATTCAGGTCTGGGGAACTGGCGGGCCAGTCCTTAGCATCAATGCCTTCCTCTTGCAGGAACTACTGACATACTCCAGCCACATGAGGTCTAGCATGGTCTTCCATTAGGAAGAACCCAGGGCCAACCGCACCAGCATATGGTCTCACAAGGGGTCTGAGGATCTTCTCTCGGTACCTAATGGCAGTCAGGATACCTCTGGCAAGCACATGGAGGGCTGTGCGGTGCCCCAAAGAAATGCCACCCTACACCATTACTGACCCACAGCCAAACCGGTCATGGCGGAGGATGTTGCAGGCAGCAGAACGTTCTCCACGGCGTCTCCAGTGACTCTGTGACATCTGTCACTTGTGCTCAGTGTGAACCTGCTTTCATCTTTGAAGAGCACAGGGCGCCAGTGGTGAATTTGCCAATCTGTGTTTTCTGGCAAATGCCAAACATCCTGCACGGTGTTGGGCTGTGAGCACAACCCCCACCTGTGGACCTCAGGCCCTCATACCACCTTCATGGAGTCTGTTTCTGACCATTTGATTGAACACATGCACATTTGTGGCTTGCTGGAGGTAATTTTGCAGGGCTCTGGCAGTACTACTCCTTGCACAAAGGCTGAGATAGCGGTCCTGCTGCTGGGTTGTTGCCCTCCTACTGTCTCCTCCATGTCTCCTGATGTACGGCCTGTCTCCTGGTAGTGCCTCCATGCTCTGGACACTACGCCGACATACACAGCAAACCTTCTTGCCACAGCTCGCATTGATGTGCCATCCTGGATGAGCTACACTACCTGAGCCACTTGTGTGGGTTGTGGACTCAGTCTCATGCTTCCACTAGAGTGAAAGCCCCACCAGCATTCAAAAGTGACAAAAACATCAGCCAAGAAGCATAGGAACTGAGAAGTGGTCTGTGGTCACCACCTGCAGAACCACTCCTTTATTGGGGGTGTCTTGATAATTGCCTATAATTTCCACCTGTTGTCTATTCCATTTGCACAACAGCATGTGAAACGGATTGTCAATGAGTGTTGCTTCCTGAGTGGACAATGTGATTTTACAGAAGTGTGATTGACTTGGAGTTACATTGTGTTGTTTAAGTGTCCCCTTTATTTTTTTGAGCAGTGTATTTTACTGTAGGTACTGTGTTCTTTTCTTTATATGCCTCATTCCATTTTCAGTAAACAGTAGAATGATGTGCTTTACCAAAAAGCTATATCTTGGTCTCATGTGTTAACAAGACGTTTTCCCAGAAAGATTTTGGTTTAATAAAGTTCATTTTTGCAAAATGTTTTTTTTTTTTAAACTTTATTTTAGTTTTTTATGAGATAAACATAGACATCCCCGGAGGGAAGAACAAGGATATCATAACAAAGTATAAACAATAACCATAACATGGTCTATCCAGTGAGCATAGCACATACATAATCATATACAGGTAGACCTACAACTTCTAATCATCTCTTGTTTCAGAAAATCATAATAAAACATTCAAAAGGCCTTAGCCCATTCAAACCACTGGTCAATACGTTGTTTAGAGAGACCCATACGTTTTGCAATTAGGCCTTCTAACGTGAGGTTGTGACGTATCACCGCATTGATAGCTCGGAACTCTGGAACGTTAGTAGATTTCCAATATTGAGCAATAGCAGTCCTTGTTACAGTAAGAACATGAAAGAGGATAGTGATACAACTAGGGGGTAGCGTCTCTACTGTTAAGGTAAGCAAGGCCACAGACCTCCCAGACCTGGACTAAACCATCTGCCAACCATCTGTTGGGGGATGGAGCAAGACATTAATGTCCCAGATGTGATCAATCGGATTCAGATCTGGGAATGGGCAGGCCAGTCCATAGTATCAATGCCTTCCTCTTGCAGGAACTGCTGACACACTCCAGCCACATGAGGTCTAGCTTGGTTTTACACACACACACACAATACACACACACAATACACACACACACAATATACACACACAATATACACACAATACACACACAGTTAAATATATATATGTGTATATATATATACACATACATACATACATACAGTTTATAGTTCATTAATGTGGACACAGTGTCGTGCATTAATGGTGGCATGGTATATGTGTCATTAATGTGGTCACAGTGTTAAGTTTATTAATGAAGGGATGGTATATAATTAAAGAGAAACTGACAGGCAGTTCACTTGCATGAAACTCAATACACTGGGTTATAGTGCAGGTAAACAGGAGTAATTTTTTTTATACTTACTAAAATCTGTCCAGCCATTTTTAATATATAAGCCCCCCCCCCCCCAATTGCTAGTATGCAAAGCCAGTCTAGTGCGCATTTGAGGCAGGAGCCGGCCTGCCAAGCTTCCTTGCCCATGTTCTGTATGCCGTGCTATCCCTGTCCATCGTCTGCATATCTGTAAGTCTTAGCTATTCAGAATTGTTCCGTTTTTTTGTTTTTGTTTTTATTAAACTCGTTTTATTGACACTAAAATAAGACAAGCATAATGTAGCAAAATAGGCATAAATAGTATATTACATACATGAATTTCAAATACATTATATAAGGCAATTGGCAAAGATGTTGTGAAAAGTCCTGAATAAAGGGGTTCAGAATTCATCGATTACTGATAATACCGTAACAGTAAACCTTGTAATTAACATTCAACCAAGCTCCATAAGCGACATATTATAGTCATGACAGAATTTTAAGGATTCCTTCAAATTAACCAAAAGCAGAACACATATTATAGAGGAATATGTCTTCTTCAAGGTGCCTAAAAAAGAATCTTCCACTCATCGTAGGAGAATTATTCCTGACATGCCAAATTTTAGAGAAATTCACAGGACATTCACAATGATGAGTAAACACTTTCTCAAATTTAATAACCACATTAACTAGCCATTTCCACAGAGCATTTCAAGGTAGCTCGTTTGCCATCCATCTCAAAACCATGGCTTTTCGTGCAACGAAAAGTGTATACCGACGGAAAATGTGCATGTCGAGTTCCTTGTCAAGGGAGCCAAAGAGGCAAGCCTTGATGCTTGATAGTACAGAAACATCAAGTAAGAATGAGAGACAAGATTGTACCAGATGACACCAGACAGATCTAGCCAATTTCAGCATAGCATTCCAGCGGGGCAGCATATGTTAAGTGACTCATAGGCTATGTTCACACAGTGGGATTTATGTGCTTCCACTCAGACTCTTTTCTGCCAAGCTGGCAGCAGATTTTTTGTAGTTTTGCAAATTTCTTTCAGAATGTGCGTGGAATTTGTACTGATTTTAATTGAGTCCTATTGACTTCCGAATTTTACAAAATTTTGTGTTCAATATAATATATTTTTTTTTTAGCCTTTAAACTAGGGCTGGGCGGTATACCGGTTCATACCGAATACTGAAATTTTTATCCTGCACGATAAGAATTTTTCCCCATATTGCAATACCGGTTTGGCCCCTCCCCCTCGGGAATGACTGAATTATCAGCCCAGCGCTGCGCTGTCCCCTTCGGGGTAAATACTCACATATCACCCGCAAGCGCTACCCTCCTTGTCCTCCTGTTTGTTGTGGACCGCCGGCGCTGACACACTATACTGTACGCGGTATCCCTGCCCTTGAGGTGATATGTGAGTATTTACCCTGATGGGGGCAGTGCAGCACTGGGCCATGTTTTAGCAGATTTTTATAGTCTATCTACTCCAAAATGACACCAATCTTCAACCACTCTTTCAAAGCTTTTGACACTCTAACAAATATCCTTTCACCCCAATTATTCCAATATTTGCTATGTTGGTCATAGTCAGAGGCATGAATTTCCTCCAATCTCTGTAACTGGTCTCCATGTTTTTACTATAATTTGTCTGGTTGCAATTATAAAAAAAAAAAACAAGTACTGTATATCTTCCCTCTACCTATGGAAAGAGGGAGCAGCATTGAAAGTAATGCTATTTCCGGAGATGGCTCCGGTAAGAGTACAAATTAGTTACAATATTATATAAATCAAAGACATCCCTGTATAAAACTCCTGTACATCCCCACCAAATGTGTAACATGTCTCTAGGCATCACATTACACAGTCAGCATAAAGGGGAGGATAATGGGTCAGGTACCATTGTGTTAACCCCTTAAGTTCCAAGCCCATTTTGGCCTTAATTGGGCACTGTCAGAAATAGAAACTTTTGGTATGTTGTAAAAAATGCAAAAAATATAGGTTTTGCAATTGCTTTCAATAGAAATTTTTCAGTCCTGCAGTGTCCACTGGTCATCACCTACGTCATGGACCAACTTCGTGATTGACAGGGCTGCATGCAGATCCAGGCTGCTCCCAGCCCCATCACTCTGCCTGCCTGTGTTTATTTTCACTTCCTCTCTCTGTGTGAGAAGCAGGGGGGAGGGGCATGTGCAGAGTGCTGGCAGTGAGCAGGACTGAAAAGAGGATGGATTAAACTAAAGTGTCCCTGAATGTGTATATATATGTGTGTGTGTGTGTGTGTGTGTGTGTGTGTGTGTGTGTGTGTGTGTGTGGATATATGTATGTGTGTATCTGTGTGTCTATGTAATGTGCGTGTATGAATATATAAAGTGAATGTATGTGTATCTATACAAACTGTGTGTATGTAATACAGGAGGACAACTGTATACAGCCTTTTTTGCTAGGAGTTGTATATTTTTCAAGAGGTGGAACATAGATTGCAGGAACATTGCTGTAAATCAGAGTTTTAACAATCATATGACTCCAGCTGTTGCAAAACTACAACTCTCAGCATGCCTGCACAGCCAAATAAAGTGTGGGCGTGCTGGGAGTTGTAGTTTTGCAACAGGTTGAAAAAGCTGTAGGCACACAGCTTTTGTGTGTATAGCATAAAACCAGAGAGGAAAGTGTTACAGATCTCTCTTCCGAGACCAGTGAGTCAGAGCAGAGTGAGGAAGGGGGAGTGGTTATCACACTGAGGAGAAGAGGGACACGCCCACTGCAAGTTTATGAACACAATTCTTGCTGCATGTTGGAAAAAAATAAGGTAATTCTAAGAGAAATATTTGTCGTAGAAAATTTCATGTACATGATCAGGATGAAGTACTGAACAACATATTAAAGTTTTAGTTTTTCTGGGTGATCTGACGAGTACGCTTTTTCCGGGCCAATTTTCGTTTTTGCACTTATGCTTTTTCCTCCTCCCCCTCTAAAAATAACACTTGCAATTTTGCATCTACAGACCCATATAAGGGCTTGTTTTTTATGTTACCAATTGTACTTTGTATGGCCATGAATCATTTTATAACAATCTACATACAATGGTTTTAGGTCTGGTCAGAAAACCAGATAGGGGCAAAAATGAGCCGACCGGTGTCACTATATGACTCAAGTCGGCTCATCGAAATGAACGAGATACGGGCCGGGTCCGGCTGGGATAGGGGAGCGCCCGGTTTTCACTCCCACCCACCCAGTTCCTGTATCTTTAAACCGTAGTTTGGACCCAACCTTATCTTTATTCTGTAGGTCCACACGGTTACAAGGATACTCAGTTTATGTAGGTTTTACTTTACTTAAAAACAAAGTAGACCTGGTCGGTCAGTTCAAAAAGCACAATACTCAAACAGCGAGAACAAAAGGCAAGCACATAGGTATAAAATGAATTAAGGGACCGTGAGGATGTAGCAAGTGGTACCATTAAAAATAGGCTGAGACCGATAGTGAAGTTTAACCATAGGCATAAGCCAATACATGTGAATGAGCAGCAGCTGAAATAAGGCTGCAGACAAACTACACAAAACCGGGAAGCCAAAAAGGACAAACATGAGAAAAGCTAATGAAGGGAAAAGCAGGAAAAAGGAAAGAAAAGGGAGAGACAGGAAAGGGAACAAAGTAGAGAGAAAAAATAAAGGTTCATTGGGGGGAAGGAGATCATCAAGCAAACAGGCATGTAAGAGGGATCAAAGAAGACAAACGCCCCTGCCGGCCACCACACACGCCACGAGGAGGAGAGGAGAGAGAGTGAAAGGAAGGGGCATAGGAACTACTCCAACAACACATACACACGCATACACACACACGTGTCCAATTCACAGGGGGCAACTGTAAGGAACACATACACACACACACACACACACACACATACACACATACATACATACATACATACATACACACACACACACACACACACACACACACACACACACACACACAATGTGTCCAATTCACAGGGGGCAACTGTAAGGAACTCCCCCATAGTCAGGGCCGCCTCAAGCAACGCCATGATAAACGCCAGTGTCGTGGGATGACAGTTTTAGCTGCCTGGCCGAGGTTGCTTAGTTAGGAGCATTTGTATTTTGAAATGGCCAGGGCGAACATAAATAGCAAGACAGCACTGGGGGTCACAAGGGATACTTATTCCCGTCATGGTCTTTACAAACTTGAAAAGACTGAGTCCCAAAATGCGGACAAAGCCTGACAGCTCCACCACGTGTGTCATCTTGCCCTCGGCAGATCCACATCTCCAGCAAGAATCCGGCACCCGATACCGTCGAGAAAGTATCTTAAAGCTGGACCAACGGCCAAACTTGGAGAGCCTGGCCATGAGCACTGGTAAAGACACCAACGGATTGGTAAGAGACCAAGAGTTCATCCGAACATTTTAATTCACGGTCTCCGGATGAAACTACACAAATGTCAGCTTTGATAGAGGCCAGGAGATGTTCCAGGACGTACAGGACCCTGTACAGGGAACACCCTTGTCTAGTACCATTGTGAATAGCAAAGGGAGCAGACAAGGATCCATACATTTTTAGATGGGCTGCCTGGGTCCGATTATACAATGCCACAATCTTATCTGCAAACACGAGGTCCAAACCAATGTGTTGGAGAGTTTGTGCCAGGGAGGACCAGGACACATGGTCAAAAGCTTTTTCTTCATCCAAAGATAGGACTACCAGAGGGATCTTCTGCATGCGGGCATGATAAATAATGTCTAAAGTCTTAAGCGTGTTATCCCTGGCTTCCCTCTCTGGCACAAAGCCTTCCTGGTCCAAATGGATAAGGAAAGGGAGGATAGAGTGAAGACTGTTTGCTAGTAATTTGGAGTAAATCTTCATTCAGTAGGGAGATGGGGTGGTAATTCCCACATATATGCGGGTTCTTCCCTGGTTTGGGGAGTACAACAACATGTGCAAGGGTAGAGGCACATGAAGGAGAGAGAGAATTGAAAACTGATAGCAAGAGGGGGGACAAAGAAGGCTCTAAGATTTTGTAGAACTTGGCCGTGTAGCCATCTGTGCCTGGGCTTTTGCCTCCTGGAACATCCTTTATCACCCGGGATAATCCCTTAGCCGACAAAGGAGCCACCAAGTACTCCACCTTATCAGACAGAAGGGACGAGAAAGGGGAGAGAGGGGAAGGAGGAGGGGGAGCAACTGGCGTGGGAAGGAGGTTATAGAGAATCCGGAATGCAGAACTTAGTGGAAAATCTGCCAGGTGAATGGGACAGCGGGATTTCCGTTCACCACAATGTTAACTATGTAGCAACATTTCCAAGCAGAATTTTTTGTCACTGGATGCTGCATGGAAATTCTGTCATGTAAACATAGCCTTAGAGCAGGCATTCTCAACGAGGGGTACGCGTACCCCTAAGGGTACGCTAAGGGTTATGCGGGGGTACAGCAATTTGCTGACAAATACCTGCCATGTATTGGCCAATATTTGGCAGCGCAGAGCGGGAATTGGACGCTGCAGTCGTCGGCAGCTCCTCATATTGTACCTGCGGCCGCTGCCACTTTACGTGAGCTGCAGTAGCTGCTGATCCTGAAGTGTGATGTCCCTGATTTTGCGTGGAGGTGCCGTCACAGCGCAGAAGGATGTCACCTGTCAGTGCGGCCCTCCGACTACTGCCAAACGGGATAGACACAGGCCTGGTAAGTATGTAAAACTAAGTGTAACACCGCAATATGTGAGGGTGTGATTGTATGTATCTCATATATTGCCCCAGGGGGATCGGAGGGGGGGGGGGGGGGGGGAAGAATGGGGAAATGCCCAAAGGGCACCAGAGGGAGGGGGGAAGAATGGCACAAGGGGATCAATATGGATTGGGGGGGGGGGGGGGTAGTTATCATAATCCCCATGTGCCTTTATTCTCCCCCTTATGCCATTATCCGATGATGGCAAAAGGGGATCAGAGGGAGGTGGAATAATGGCACAAAGGGATTAAGTATCGCATTGGAAAGGTAAGCACACGCCATTTTGAGATTAAGTACTTATTTTGTCCGCGGGTACCCCACGTGCGTAAGTTCCGTGCAATCTTACGGCAGAGGGGTACCCGCGGACATACTTTAACCCTTTTAGTGTACAGTCGCGAAAAAGGTTGAGAACCACTGCCTTAGAATTTGGTAAGGACATAGATGGCATTCAGTAATATAAAGGCCGAAGATCACCGTCCATATAATAAAAGAAAAAATTTGGGAAGCCAGTCTCCTTTGTCTTTACATATTTTGTTTAGGTCAGGAGTTACCCCATATAAATGAAGACATCAGAGAATGAATAGACTTATTAAAGAAGGTAGGGGCAATAACCAAACTATGTTGCAGAACATACAACAGTTTAGATAGTAATATAATTTTAATTTAATTCATGCGGCCAGAAACTGTTAAGGATGAGGTACTCCATAGTGTAAATTTTGTACGGGTAAACTCTGAGAGGGGATACATTAAACTCCAGTTTTAGGAATGTTTAGACCCAAATATTTAAATTACTCACCAGGAGGCAATGAAGAGAGCACACAGGTCAAGTTAGGTGGTGTGGAACAGGGACATCAGAGCAGATTTGCTCGAATTGATCTTAAGGCCAGAGTACGTGCCAAACTCATCAATAACAGCCATAACATGGCTTAAATTGGAGGCTGCCCAGTCCAGAAAAAAACTACATACAGCTTGTCAGCCATGGCAATTCAGGGAATTAAAGAATAAGAACTAATCTTAATGGCTATTGGTGGCCAGAGCAAAAAAGGTTGGCAGCAGTGGGCAGCTTGTTGAGTACCTCTGGATGCGCATAACTACAACTCCCAGCATGCCCTTTGGCTGTCCGTGCATGCTTGGAGTTGTAGTTATGAAACAGCTAGTGGCACTTTTTTCTATCAAAGTGTGCCTCTAACTGTTGCATATCTACAACTCGAAACATGCACAGACAGCCAAAGGACATCCTGGGAATTATAGTTATGTGCCTTTTAGCTGTTGTATAACTACAACTCCCAGCATGCCCTAGAAGTGGGTTTACATTAAGTTTCCCACTCAGAGTTTGAGTTGTGGAAAATCTGCTGTGGCCTAAACTTGTTGTAAACCCGACCATGTATACGTACTGTAAAAGCACTGCACTACTCTACACTACACCTACACAAAGTAAAGAGTAATACACTACATATACACCCTTACACAGTTTCTCCCCCATAAAAGATAAAAAATGGCTCATACGCCACTGTTTCCTAAACTGAGCCTCCAGCTGTTGCAAAACTACAAGCATGGCCGAACAGCCGTCAACTGTCCAGGCATTCTGGGAGTTGTAGTTTTACAACAGCTGGAGGCACCCTGTTTGGGAAACACTGCTTTAGGGAAGTCCGCCCCTATTCAAATACATAATTTATCCCTCAAATGCACATGGATCTCTCTCACCTCTGAGCCCTGTCGTATTTCAAGGCAACAGTTTATGCCCACATAGGGGTATTTCCATACAATTGTTACAAATGTTGGGGACCATGAAAGTGATCGTCCTTGCAGCCATTTTGCGTGGTCTAGACCTTCATTATTTTGAGGACAAGCGCCTGGCAGTGTCCTATTTTCTCGGATACCCATCCAAACGCTGTTTATCTTCACTGAAGTGACCCTGAGCCACTTGAGAAGGACGCCTTGGCCAGCTGACCTCCGTCTACATTGTGATATTACGGGCTCATCGCGGTGTTGCGCCCGCAGCGCAACATCATCTGGTAAGCAGATTTAAACCGTTCTGGAGCACCTGCTTACCTTAAACCTCTATACTAGGAGCGCACCTTGTTTCCCCTTTTTTTTTTTTTTCATTTTAATCGTATTGACCCACAGAATAAAGAAAACAAGTCTATTTTACCGTAAATTGTACAGCATGAAAACTAAACTTTCCAAAATTGCTAAATTGCGGTTTTCTTATCAATGTTCCCACACAAATAGTATTTTTTGGGTTGCGCCATACATTATATGGTAAAATGAGTGATACCATTACAAACGACATCTGGTCGCGCAAAGAAAAAGCCCTCATATTGGTCTGTGAATTAAAATATTAAAATTAGGATTTTTAGAAGGCAAGGAGGAAAAAACTAAAACGTAGGACGCCCTATGCCCGGTCCAGGTGTTTAAAACGGGGTCACATTCTGACCCCGCATCACACTGGGTCGCTCCTGGCTGCTAACTATAGCCGGGACCCTGGGCTAATAGTGTGCGGCGCCGATTGGAAATGTCTGAACTATAAAAATATAAAGTTAATTATACCGCACGGTCAGTGGCGTATATGCAAAAAAATTCCAAAGTCCAACATAGCGTATTTTTGGTCACTTTTTATATCATGAAAAAAAAAAGGATTAGAAAGCGATCAAAAAGTCTGATCAATACAAAAATTGTACCGATTAAAACTTCAGAACACAACACCAAAAATGAGCCATCATACCGGCCCGTACACGGAAAAATAAAAGTTACAGGGGTTAGATGAGAATTTTTAACATATAAATTTTCCTGCATGTAGTTATGATTTTTTTCCGAGGTACGACAAAATCCCACCTATATAAGTAGGGTATCATGTTAACCGTATGGACCTACAGAATAAAGATAAGGTGTCATTTTTACCGAAAAATGCACTGCTTCGAAACGGAAGCCCCCAAAAGTTACAAAATGACAATTTTTCTTCAATTTTGTCGCACAATGAATTTTTTTTGCAAGAACGCTTAGACACACAATTCTTCACTACACCGGCACCTGCTGGCGGGGCCAAAAACGTTACACTGCCGCTCAGCCTATCGCCGGCCGAGTCGGGACTTCGCTGCGGCCGGTGATTGGCTGAGTGCAGTATGACTCGCTGACCATCGGCAACCAGAAAGATGATCACGGCGGAGCTGGTTACCAGGGCAGCTAAGGAAGGTATGTACCTGTTTATATATTTTTTCCTGCCAACAGTATGGACGATAATTTTCCGTAGTTCTCCTTTAATTCCTTTGGAACACAGGGTTGAATGCCATCTGGACCTAGTGAATTGTGCATTTTGATTTTTTTGTAGGCGGCACTTTGCTTCTTCCTGAGTTAGACAGAGACAGGTGACCTGTATTGGGGAGATTACACTTTACAGTTCTGACTACAACGCAATAAGAGGAAAAAAAATTCTTTTTTTCTTTAAAAAAAAAGAGAAAAAATATGCATTTTTCAACATTTTTAATGCTCAGCTTCTAAGGAAAATGGACATGCCAAATAAATTGTGTTGATTCACATAGAAATACCAGATATACTGACAAAGTGCGGTGCTCAGAAGGGAATGAGCAACATTTGCCAGGTGTAACCCATAATTTTTCATTTTTACAAGGGGTAAAAGGAGAAAAAGCCCCACAAAATGTGTAACCCTATTTCTCCAGAGTAAAGTGCTAAGCAGGTGTACAGCAGGGCTCAGAAGGGAGGAAGCACCATTTGACTTTTGGAGAGAGAATGTGGATGGAATAGTTTTTGGGGTCCATGTTGCACCCCATTGTGTCAGGACAGTGGAAAACCCACCTCGTGTAACTATTTTGGAAACTTCACCAATCAAGGAATGTAATAAGGGGTGCAAAGGGCATTTTGGACACCATGGGTGTCCAACAAATTTTAGCAGAGGTTCGTATAAATGAGAAAAATTTATTTTTTACACTAACATGATTGCGTAGACCCCAACTTTTCATTTTTTCAAGAAGTAAAATGAGAATATGTCCTACAAAATTTGTAACCCAATTTCTCCCGAGCATGGAAATACACCATGTGTGGTATCATAAGTGAAGGCACGCTGTTGGGCTTTTGGAGAGTGCATTTGGCTGGAATGGATGTAGTTAGACCATATCACGTTTATAAAGCCCCCACAGTGCCAGAACAGTGGAAACCCCTCACAAGAAACCACATTTTGAAAACTACACTCCTCAAGGAATGTAATAAGGGATGCAGTAAGCATTTTAACCGCACAGGTGTCTGATGGTGGGCTGTGAAAAGAAAATAAAAAATTGCTTTTTCATACTCTCAGCCCACTGTTCCAAAAATCTGTCAAAATCCAGTGGGGTGTAAATGCCCTCTGTTTTTAAAATTTATTACATTCCTTGAGGGGTCTAATTTCCAAAATAGTTACATGAGGGGGGCATTCCACTGTCCTGGCACCATGGGGCTTTGTAAGTGCGACATGGACCCCAAAACTATTCCAGCCAAATTCTCTCTCCAAAAGCCAAATGACGCTTCTTCCCTTCTGAGCCCTGCTGTGCTCCCTTTTAGCAATTTTTGTCCACGTATGGGGTATTTCCATACTTAGAAGAGAAATAGGGTTACAAATTTCATGGGGCCTTTTCTCCCTTTACCCCTTGTAAAAATGAAAAATTAGCGATACACCCGGCAAATGTTGCTCCGTATGAGCGCTCAGCACTTTTGTCAGCATATCTGGTAGTGATCCCCCTTACCTACGATTGCCTCGACATACGGTCATTTCAACATACGATGGCCTCTTAGAGGCTATCGTATGTTGAAGGCAGCATCAACATCCGATGCTTGGTATGTCGGGGCCATCGCATAAACTGCTATCCGGCAGTGCAGACTGCTTCAGCTGTCCCCGGATAGCCATTTAATGTGCCCCGTGTGTTCTGGTGAATGGCTGTCACTCTTCTTTGTCGTCATCACGTCGCTGCCCAAGCCGTCCAGTCATCCAATAGCAGCGGCGTGCGCAGCGATGTGATGACTGCAGTGGAGAGCGATGATCCAGGGCAGCGGTGACTGTCTGGAGCGGCGGGGACACCCCGGGGACATGATGACAGCGATGGAGAGCGATGGTCCGGAGCGGCAGGGACACCCCGGGGAAGTGATGGCGGCGATGGCGAGCGAAGAACCAGGGCAGCAGTAACTGTCCTGAGCGGTGGGGACACGAGAGTATAACTTTGTATATTATTGTTGCACGGATCCCTCAACATACGATAAATTCAAGTAACGATGGTTCATTTGGAATAAATTACCATCGTATGTTGAGGGCTCAATGAATTACCATTGTATGTATTTCAGAACTCTAGAGGAGGGTTTCAAATTTTGATTTTGCACCTTCACTTTGCGGCTATTCCTGTAAACACCTAAAGAGTTAAACTTTCTGAATCTCACTTTAAATACTGAGTGCAGTTTTTATAAAGGGGTCATTTATGGGGGGATCTCTAACATGAAGGCCACTCAAATCCCCTTCAATCTGAACTGGTCCCTGAACATTTAAATTTTAAATCTTTTGTGAAAAATTGCCGTTAAACTTTGAAGCCCTCTGTCTTCAAAAAGTTAAACATATCTACTTAATGATGTCAGCATAAAATATATGTGAATCAATACAATTATTTGGCATGTCCATTTTCCTTACAAGCAGAGCATTTAAAATTTAGAAAAATTTATATTTAAAAAAAATGTTTTTAAAGAAAAAATTATACAAGTATATATGAAAATTTACCGCTACCTTTAAAGTAGAATACGTAGAATATAAAATACAATCTCTCATAATCAGAATGAAAAGTAAAAGCATCTGAGTTCATGCAGAAAATGACACAGGTCAGAGATGTCAGATTGCCGGGGTCCCGCTGCTGGGGACCACCAGGATCTACCATGCGGCACCCACCTTTAGCGGCTTCCGGAACCACTAGAGGTCCTCAGGCTGAGTCCATCTCTACCACGGGTACGGACGATCGTGATGTCACGACTCCGCCCCCATGTGATGTCACTCTCCGCCCCTCAATGCAAGTCTGTCACGCCCCCTCCCATAGACTTGCATTGAGGGGCGGAGTCATGACACCACGATCTTCCGTACCCGTGGTCGAGATGGACTCAGCCTGAGGACCTCCAGCGGTTGTGGGTGTTGCATGGTAGATCCTGGGGGTCCCCAACAGCGGGACCCCGGCGATCTGACATCTTATCCAAAAGGATAGGGAATAAGATGTCTAGAGGCGGAGTACCCCTTTAAGTCCCTGAAGAGGTTTATAGCTGTGTTAAGTTATTTTGTGTGGCAATAACAAACACTTATACAGGCTGTGCACTCACCACTTTACATTGTAGCATAGTATCATTTCTTCAGTGTTGTCACATGAAAGGCTATAATAAAATATTGACAAAAATGTGAAGGGTGTACTAACTTATGTAAAACGCTTTATATTTGTTTTTTCCTTTTATTTAAGAGTACCTATCACCAAATAAACTTTTCTAAGCTAACTCAGCCTTATATTTATCACCCCTCTGTATCTTACCGTTCTTCTTGCTCACATAGTGCAATCTCCCAGCAGGAGAAAGTGGGCATTTCCCATCAGACGTGACATTACTGAAGCCCGCTGGGGGACCACTTCCGCCCTCACATCTTTGCAGTACTGTGAAGAATTGAAGACCTCAGGCTCTGTGCAGCTTTGTGAGGGTGTCTGCAGCTTTCAGGCTTTACATCTTTCACTGAGGTGCTGTGCAACTGTAAATCAAGCTCAGTGCAGCCAGAAGCACTTCCTGAGTTTGGTCTCGTGCCATGCTCGGAGGAGACCAAACTCACTGTATTAATTGCAGCAGAGACCAGAACAGTGGCCGATTTTTTATATTACATTTTAAACATATTTATTTTGATAATTTTAAGAGTAAGTAATGTCTGCTAATTACACAAGGAACAGTATATTAAACGTTTTATTTGGTGACAGGTACTCTTTAAGTGAATAAAAGATTTGATAAACTGTGGCTTATGTCAATTCAATGGTGCTAGTGGGCATTTTGCTATCTACTATGGTTTCCACACACTTTATTTATCTTTGTAAATTAATTCTGAAGTTTTGTGCAAAATATTTCATTCTTTTTTTTCCCCCCTCTTTATATAGTACATGAGTAACGTGGATTCATGGTGTAAGGCTTGTGGTAAAGTAGAGCTTCCCTCTGAGCTCCAAGATTTGGAAGATGCTATACATCATCATCAAGGAATTTATGAACACATCACAGTGGCTTACTCTGAGGTAATATTCTGCAAACCATTTATGCTTTTTATCATTGCATGTAATGTCTGGAATTTGAGATATCTGATCCCAGCCACTGAAGCAGTGTGTCAGCTGTAATATACTATATATATTTTGATTATGGAAAAGTCCTGTTAGATGGCTGATGTACAGTGCATTTGGAAAGTCTATAGACCATTTCAGTGGCATAATGGCCTTGATTTAATATTGTCAACCCAAACTACTGATTGTTGGGTTTTGCACCAAAATAAGCCTACAAATTCTTCAAAGCTGAAAAATAGGCATGGCTGACCAAAAAAACGGGCATATTCTCTGGAACCAACCTATTTAGTATTGCATTCACACACAATCCTGTGAATCAAAAGCTGGAAATTCTCACCAAGAAAAGCTGATCAGAACTTAACCGATCTATGTGTCCCAATAGTGTAGAGTAGAATCATGCAAGTCTGGAACAATATTCCTCACAAAAAAATACCCAACACTTCTAGTAAGTCAGGACAAATGTTTTGTTGATACTTTAATTCTACACTTGTTGCCCCATACTGAGAATTGCCGCCACGCCCCCTCTCATAGGCTTGCATTGAGGGGGGTGGGATGTGACGTCACAAGGGGGTGGAGTCGTCATGTCACAATACTCTGGCCCCGTGGTCATGAGGCTTCAGACACGGAGCGATCATTGCTTCGTGCAGCTGATACAGGTGGGTGCTGCATGAGAGATTGCGGAGGTCCCCAGCGGTGGGACCCCCATAATCAATCATCTTATCCCCTATCCTTTGGGTAAGGGGATAAGATGTCTTAGGGCCGGAGTACCACTTTAATATTATACATATAATTGTCCTCTCTTGATTTATTTTGCAATATACAGAGCTGTATAGCTAATATTTTGTGCCAAATTCTGTAGTCTTCATCTGTAAAATTTTCGCTCTTTTTTCGCTCTTTTTTTCTTCTAATGTTTATTTGAAAAAATGGGGAAAGGGATGTGGTTTAAACATTTAATCGCTTATTCACATTTACTAACAATTTTTTTTATTTTTTTTTTATAGTCCCACAGGGGATTATTACATTTGATATTTTGTTTGCAACACTACAATAGCATAGCATTGATCAGTGTTATTGGCACTCTGCTTATACAGGCTGCCAAGGCTACCTTGTACGGTCCTGCAGAGATGACAGCTGGAGGGTCCCTACCTCCCTAATGGAACAGTATATGTATTTTACCACTTTTTGATCTCTGCATCTAAAGGCATAAATGTGTACTGCAGCCATACAATGCTTTTCCCCTATCCGCAGGATAGTGGATAAGTGTCTGACCTCAGGGGTTCAGACCGCTGGGACTCCCCGCAATCTACTGTACGGGGCCCCAGCTCTGCCCATGCAGGATGCGTTTCGACCGCAGCATGACGGCATCGCCGACACACCCCCTCCATATATTTCTATGGGAAAGGTGGAGATGCAGCATTCGTGCAATCCCACCTCTCCCATAGAGCTGAATGGAGGGGGCATTTCGGTCAGTTTCTTAGTGAGGTCAACGACATGAGCATTGGCCACTCAGAAACACTGCACTGCCAGGTCCCTATACAGGAGATTGCGGGGGGTGTACCCCCCCCCTGCACCGTACATATAGAATGTGTGCGCACTTAAAAAATAGAACCAACAACAAAAGAGCCTTATTATGCACTTAACAAATATAAAGTGAGCTCAGGAGCTGAGGGTTTTCCAACTGGTAGTCATGTTCAGTGTTCCATGTGATAAATGTTAGATTTCAGGGGTGCTCATGTGCTCTGGTGTTGGAAATTACTGAAAAGATACTAAATCCTAGTATAACAATGGCTATATTTCTATCAAAAGGTTAGTCAAGAAGGAAAATCTTTACTTGACAAACTTCAACGTCCATTAACTCCTGGTAGCTCTGATTCTCTGACTGCTTCTGCCAACTATTCAAAAGCGGTTCATCACGTCTTAGATGCTGTCCATGAAGTTTTGCACCATCAACGGCAGCTGGAAAACATATGGCAACATCGGAAGGTTCGATTACATCAGCGATTACAGCTCTGTGTTTTTCAGCAAGATGTTCAGCAGGTCAGTTATGTTAATAAATGAATCTTATATTCAGGGTGTGTTAACGTTTAGGTTGTATATGTTTAGTTTAAACTCTTCACAATATTTGACATATGTATCAAATATCGACACATTGAAAATTTTTATTTAAAAAAAACACTACCCCTCCCGCCCACAGCCCTCATTAAAGGAAAATGGTCACCTGTTCACCCGATACACCGGGTTATAGTGCTGGTGCACAGGAGACCAATGTGGGGTCTGGGACTGCTATATCTACCTGCAGTCCGAAGCCCCGATCCCCCGAAGGTCCCCCTCTTCCAGCGCGGACTAGCGATTTGAGGCGGGCCCGCAGGCTGGATTTAAATATTCATAAGCACCGGTCACGTGCCCGCTCGTGCCTACTGAGCGCTCACGTGATCGGCGTTTACGAATATTTAAATCAAGCTGGCGGGCCCACCTCAAAGCGCAAGTCAGCACTGGAAGAGGTGGACCTTTGGGGGATTGGGGCTCCGGATTGCAGGTAGGTATAGCAGTCCCAGACCCCACATCGGTCTCCTGTTCACCCGCACTATAACCTGGTGTATTGGGTTATAGTGCGGATAAACGGGTGAAAGTTTTCCTTTTTAAACATTTTATTGAAAGAAAACAAAACACTGGTCATTGGCATAGTCCACCAAATAAATCTTTATTAATGACCTTGTAGAGGGGCTGGATAGAAAAGTAGCAATCTTTGCTGATGTAAAGATTTAAATTCTAAACTAAACTCTGTAAAGTGGTTGACACAATAGAGGACTATGCACTGTTACAAATGGATCTGGATAGGTTGGAGGTTTGGGCTGGGAATTGGCAGATGAGGTTCAACACTGATAAATGTAAGGTAATGCACATCGGGAAGAAAAATCTTGGCCGGGATTATGTAAATGGGAGAACACTTGGGATGACGGACATGGAAAAGGATTTAGGAGATTAGTTAACAGTAAATTTAGCTATATTGAACAGTGTCGGGCAGCTGCTGCCAATCAAATAAAATCACAGGGTGCATCGATAGGGGCATAGATACCCACGACAAGGAAATAATTCTACCACTGTACAAATCACTAGTCAGACGATGCTCATTACTGTACAATGGGGGAGGGAAGTCAAGATGCTATGCATCCCTACTTCGCTTCAGTGCTGAAACTAATGTTTTTGCTTTAAAAAAAAAAATGCCAAACCCACAAACTCAAAGTGGGTTTCACATTTTGAGTTTCCCTCTCAAAATTCCTGTACCAACATATATTACCAAAATTACTAGGGGGAAGTGCTCTAATATGGATTCAATTTTGCTATTAAACAGTAGTAATAAGAAACGAGCCAGTACAAAACCAGATGTTAAAGGAGAAACCAGAAGTTCCTCCTGGCAGCTGGTTAAAAAAACCAATAACGTACAACTTAACCCCTTAAGGAGCAAGACAATTAAGCCTGTACTGTTTTTTTTTTTTTTTTTTTTTTTTTTTTTCAAATCGGGGATGTATGACTTTATTAGGCTAGGTTCATACTGCCAATGTCCCCGTCCTGCTATGCTCCCTTCTCCTGTCAGTGCTGCAGAAATATACCATAATACTAACGAATGCAAAGAGATGCCATTTAGTGGCATTCTTTTGCATCAATTTTTCATCTGTTAGTATGAAAAGTCAGCCGCCTACAGACTCCCGCAGCCAGGACTACTACTACAGTAAAATATCCTTTAGCGGACACATCCCAATAGAGGACACCTCCCAATAGCGGACAGTTTTTAATTCCCCGGCAGAGTCCCATAAGACTTAATGTGTTTCGACCGTCCGAAAAGGGGACATTCCCAATAGCAGATGTGGACTCGCCCGAAAGGGGACAAAACACTCCCAATAGGGGTCAAAACCTACCCATTAGGGGAATAAACACTCCCGATAGGGGACAACCAGGCTTATGTGCTGCCCTACCTTGTACACAGGGCTGCTGTCAGGTGTTCCAGCCAATAAGTGGTGCACCCCCCTTCAGAAGCCTCAGCACAGAAGCAGAAGACCGCTGTTTAAACAGTCATCCAACAAGTAAGAGAAGCAAAACAGGTGACACAAACCAACCGTCCCGGCTAGAGAGAGTGCGCGTAGTGCACAAAACAATTTGTTCAGGTTTCCCGTCCTCCATCTGAACTCCCCCGCCTGCAATCATTATCCTGTCACTGAAAAGTGAATAAAGATTACCTGCTTGGTAAGTGTTGCCTGTTTTGCTTCTCTTACTTATTACATGTCTGTATCGTGTCAGGCTGAGCACCACCATTCCAGGCTTCATTGTCAAGTGTGTCCTGCAGTGTTTCTCCATCTGTTACCCTGCGCTTAGTTTCATACGTACCAGCCTTTTCTTCCTGTTGCTTCTATTTGTTCTGCTGTTTAAACAGTGGTCTCCTGCTTTTGTAGTCTGCCGCCCACATCATTCACCCTCTCTTTCTCTGTTCTCCTGGTTCCTCTTCATTGCCCCTGTGCTAAATCATCCCCCCTTACCCCGTGTGTCACAATTGCCTCTTGAACCCCCCTTGTACTATTTAATTCCGACTTTATTACACTTTGTGCAAATTTATCACCTGCTCTTTACACAACTCCTGTGCCATTTCATTCCCCCTTATTCCCCCTGTGCCACTTCATAAAGAGGCAGTGATGATGTGGCACAGAAGGTAATAAAGGAGGAATGAAATGGCACAGGGGGATCAGGGGAAAATGATGTGGCACAGGGGGTAAGGGGGGGAGGATTTGGCACAGGGGGAATAAGGTTACACAGGGTATAAAGGGGGATGCAATGGTACAGGGGGTTAATATGGGGTGATTAAAAGGCACTGGGAGATTCTACTATATTACTGCTTTTAATCGTGTTTTATAGGTAATTACACTCTGGAGTGAGAACAATATTTGGTCATTTAGAAAAAAATGTTGACACTTTTTTGTATTCCCCGTGAGTGTCCGCTATTGGGAGATTCTACTGTACCCCCATCATGGAACATACTCGTTTCCATGATGGGAGTAGTATTTTCTCCAGCTGTAGGAGTCTGACAGATGCTGGGGAGACAACTGTGGTGCTTGTACTACTACCCCCAAAATAGAACAGAATCTGTTCCATGTTGGGGGTAGTAGTAGTGGCTAAGGGATTGATCGCATAGTGTCACCCTTCTGAGACTTGACTTGATGCGATCAAAAGCTATTAACCAAGGGAGCAGGGGCATGCTCAGCTCCCCTGTGATATATGTACTGTGTTTTGTACTTTCATTTTTAAATCCCCAACCGAAAGCCCTGAATGGCCAGCACAGAGTGCTGAGGGGTTTTTAAAGTAATCAGTGAGGATTTTGACTGGGCTGTGGTGGCCATATGTATATAGCGCTATAGGTGTGGCCCCCTGCAGCACTTTTATATACCTTACTGCTGCTCTTAATGTCCTGCCCCCTGCAGCACTATATGTCTTGCCCCCCCCCCCCCCCCGCAGCGCTATATGTCTTGCCCCCCGCAGCGCTGTATTTCTAATTAGAAATTTGCCGTATGTGAGTTTTTTTTTTTTTTTTATTGTGGATTTTTCATTGGGGATGTCAGATCTGCACTAAATCCTCAGTGTTGGGATTTTGTGGGAAAAAATAAGCACCTTCTTATTTTTAAATAATATTGTTTTATAATATTTATTGTATTATAATATCTTTTTTTTTTTTTTTTTTTTTTTTCCATATCTGCAGTGACAAAAGCCACATGAGGTGCAGGCTTTCAGCTGTGGATTTGATTGGGGTTATGTGAAACCACCTTTTGAAGTCTCATTACTGTACATGATGGCTATCATTTGTTCATTTTATCTATTGAATGAACATTTCATAAAAAAGTAGTAGTGTTCGGTTCTATACAATCTTTTTCACTAGTAGGGACATAACTAGCATCAACTGCTCAATAATAAACACATGTCCTGTTAATTCAGAGGTGAACAGACGTGTATATTGGTAACTACAATACAGCCACCTTCTCCATTATGTCTTCTATTTTTTATTTAGGTGCTGGATTGGATTGAGAATCATGGAGAAGCTTTTCTTAGTAAACACACTGGTGTTGGGAAGTCTCTTCACAGAGCAAGAGCATTGCAGAAACGTCATGAAGATTTTGAGGAGGTTGCACAGGTAAGATTAATTTGTAGTGAATTTTCACAAAATGCTTCAAAAATATAAATATAATATGGATTATTGTATAGTATATAATTTTAGCATGAATAAGTCTTGCATGTACCAGTAAACCTGTCAGCATTTGGGTTTTTCCATGTATGAAAGTTAGCATCAAACAAGTCTGCATAACGTCCAAATAACCTGCAGCCAGCCATGAAAATGTTGTTTAAATTATTGCGATTTTCTCATTTTGGGCGTAGGAAGTTTTTTGTTGCAGATTTTATCCTTGCTTTGTTCATAAGGTTAAAAAAGTCCAGCGTCTATCAAGTCCAACCTATATCTCTATTGTGTTACTACTGTGTTGATTCAGAGGAATGTAAAAACCCCTTATAAGGTTGATGCCATTTGCCCCAAACCAGTTTTTTTATCTGACTCCAAATATGGCAACCAGAATAAATCCTGGGATCAATGTTCTGTCCCTATAAATTTAGTATCCATAACTAGAGATGTCTCGCCGGCGAACTTAGCATGTTCGCGTTCGCATCGCCGGGCGAACGTATGTGAAGTTCGATTCGCCACCTATACTTTAACATTGCGGTAAACTTTGACCCTGTGAGTCAGAGTCAGCAGACACATTACAGCCAATCAGCAGCAGTCCCTCCCTTCCAGACCCTCTTACCTCCTGCACGGATGCCATTTTACCTTCATTCGGCATGCTGCAGGCTTAGAAAGTGGAGGGTCGGAGAAGCTGCTCCTGCTGTATAGGGAAAGCGATAGCTAGGTTGCTGTTAGGTGATGTATTCAGGGTCCACTTTACTCCTAAAGCACTAGTCTAACATCTTCTTTAAGGACAGCACCCAAAAAATCCCTTTTTAGGGCTCAAATATCAGTTCGTGTGTCTTGCAACAGCTGGGGTAATCCGGTGTAAAGCTTAATTTCCTTCAAGCAACTAACTACAGTATTAAAAGGGCTATAAGTTCAGTCCGTGTGTCTGGCAACAGCTGGAGGCACCCTGGTTGGGAGGGAACCGCTGGTTAAAAGGTGGTATTCCGGTGTAAAGCTTAATTTCCTTCAAGCAACTAACTACAGTATTCAAAGGGCTATAAGTTCAGTCCGTGTGTCTTGCAACTGCTGGAGGGGACCTCTGGTTGGGGACCTCTGCTTAACCTCTTAAGGACTGAGGGGTTTTCGGTTTTTGCACTTTCGTTTCTCTGCATATTTTATATGCAGCCAACATTTCCTCTAGACAGGTTTTGGTAAATCTCCCCCATTGTGTTCAGTTGAACAATAACGTGAAAACATGCAGCACAGAAGTTATCACAGCAATAATTACAATAGCAAAGGTAGGTCTAATCACCAATACAGTGGTCCCTCAAGTTACAATATTAATTGGTTCTGGGACGACCATTGTATGTTGAAACCATTGTATGTTGAGACCATAACTCTATGGAAACCTGGTTATTGGTCCTAAATGCCCAAAATGTCATCCAAAAATAGGAAAAAGTGAGGATTAAAGAAAAATAAGTAGATAACTAATATAGATAAAGCAAGTCCTTACATATAAAAGTAAGAAATAGCTGCTGGGAGCTGTAATCGTGGTCTTTGTCAGTGTTTCCCAAGCAGGGAGCCTCCAGCTGTTGCAAAACTACAACTCCCAGCAGGAATGCTGGGAGTTGTAGTTTTGCAACAGCTAGGGGCACCCTGCTTGGGAAACACTGGTCTATGTAGAGGACAGGAGCTTCTTCAGGATCCTGTACAGTACACACAATGTCCTAAAAAAGTAACATGGAGCCGCCCTCACCTGGTGTCCAAAGGAGCAGCTAACTCTGGAACAGGTAAAGAGTGCAGAACATGTAATACCTCCCTGTACTGTAGGGGCGCTACCAGACAGCCAGTCAGTGCATACACTTCAGTAATACAGGGGTTTTACCAGTAAATTTCCCATTCTGATTGGTCAGATCTTCCGGCCATTGACATGTTGCACAGATCTGGATTGTCTGTAGCATTTTATGTTGAGTCTGGTTTCAACTTACAGTTCCAGAAAAGACCATTGTATGTTGAGGCCGTTGTAAGTTGAGGATCACTGTAGAACTATAGGTGATAAGTTTCAGAGAAAGGTAAAATCTCTAGGGAGTTAAGAAAACAGAGTTGTCCCTGTTGTCTAGAGATGAGTGAATTTACAGTAAATTCGATTCGTCACAAACTTCTTGGCTCGGCGGTTGATGGCTTATCCTGCATAAATGAGTTCAGCTTTCAGGTGCTCCCGTGGGCTGGAAAAGGTGGATACAGTCCTAGGAGACTCTTTCCTAGGACTGTAGCCACCTTTCCAGCCCACCGGAGCACCTGAAGGCTGAACTATTTTATGCAGGATAAGTTATCAACTGCCGAGCCGAGAAGTTTGTGACGAATCAAATTTACAGTAAATTCGCTCATCTCTATTGTTGTCCTCAAGATTATAAAAAAAATACAGTCCTAGAAACCGAACACAAATAAAAAGCAACAAAAAATAAATAATGGGAGAAAGTCAGATATCCACAGTAGGCAGTATGTTGTAAAAATAGAAAAGTAGGTCACATCATAGCTATTCCGTAAGGTGCGTTGATCCATAGTTGCCATTTTTGCATAAAGTGTGTAGCACAGTCAGTTATATGCTACGGCTCTCACTTGGATTGCTGTAAAAGGGAGATGAGCTTCATATCACTAATGTCTAGTGATTATTAATTTGGCCAGTATCAGAATTTTGCAAATAACTCTTAGCAGTAGTGGTAGATCATGTATTCCTGTAAGAGGGAGAGCTAGCGCTGGCATGAGTTGAACTTTTTGACCAATAACATCAGAAAGCATATCCTCTACTTTCTGCTAGTAGTTATTTAGTTTAGGACTTGACCAGAGTGTATAAAAAGACAATTCACTTTTTCTCCAGCAGAGAGGTAAGAAGTCTGTGTATGTATGTGTGTGTATATGTGTGTATGTATTATGTGTGTGTATGTATATGTGTGTGTGTGTTAGTTTGCAACCTTTCCGGGGTGAGATAACACCTATATCTTGCTTTAAATGGGCACTGTCATTAAAACAATTTTTTTCTATTGCACTCCTAATGGTAAATTAATAAAAAAAAAAAAAAACTTTCTAATGTACTTTGTTTAAAAAAAAAAAAATCATTTTTTTTTTGTTTAACCTCTTCAGGACACATGTCGTACTGGTACGTCATAGGACTCTGGTACTTAACCCCTACAGGACCCATGACGTAACGGTACGTCCCGACACCCTGGGTCTTAAGGACCAGGGACGTACATTTACGTCATGGGCAGTTTTAGTCCCCGCCGTGCGCCGGGCGGGGATCGGAGCGGGATGGCTGCTGAAATCATTCAGCAGGCATCCCGTGCAAATGACCAGGGGGGTCATCAGACCCCCCCATGTCGGCGATCGCGGCAAATCGCAAGTGAATTCACACTTGCGATTTGCGCGATTCCGGGTCATTACGGGTCTATAGTGACCCGGTGACCCGCAATGTAAGGGGGATCGCGGGTGTCTAAGACACCCACGATCCCCCTGAAGCGATAGGAGTGAGGTGGCAGGGGTGCCACCCCTCCTATCCCTGCTATTGGTGGTCTAGACGCGACCACCAATAGCAGATCGGGGGCGGGGGGGTTTACTTTCGTTTTCCCCGTCCTGCCCTCCCACAATAGGCGGGGCAGGACGGGGAAACGACGGGGACCGGCGCCGAAGATCCACTTACCGATCCGGGCGGGCGTCGGAGGCTGCAGGCGACGGAGATCGGCGGGCGGCGATGACGTGCGGCTGGATCCGACGGAAGCCGGTGAGTTGCCTAGCAACATCTGGAGGGTACAGTTTGAGACCATTATACAGTGGTCTCTAACTGTAGCCCTCCAGATGTTGCAAAACTACAACTCCCAGCATGCCCAGACTGCTGTTTGGGCATGCTGGAATATGTAGTTTTGCAACAGCTGGAGGGCTACAGTTTGAGACCACTATATAGTGGTCCCTAAACTGTAGCCCTCCAGATCTTGCAAAACTACAACTCCTAGCATGCTCAAACAACTGTTTGCTGTCAGGGCATGCTGGGAATTGTAGTTTTGCAACAGCTGGAGGTCCACAGTTTGGAGATCACTTTGCAGTGGTCTCTAAAACTGTAGCCCAACAGATGCAAAACTGCAAATCCCAGCATGTCCAAACAGCAATCAGCTGTCTCGGCATGCTGGGAGTTGTAGTTGCGTACCTCCAGCTATTGCATAACTACATCTCCCAGCATGCCCTTCGGCGATCAGTACATGCTGGGAGTTGTAGTTTTGCAACAGCTGGAGGCACACTGGTTAGAAAATACTGAGTTAGGTAACAGAACCTAACTGAAGGTTTTCCAACCAGTGTGCCTCCAGCTGTTGCAAAAGTACAACTCCCAGCATGCACGGTCTGTCAGTACATGCTGGGAATTGTAGTTTTGAAACAGCTGGAGGTTTGCCCCCCCATGTGAACGTACAGGGTACATTCACACGGGCAGGCTTACAGTAAGTTTCCTGCTCCAAGTTTGGGCTGCGGCAAATTTTTCGCCGTATCTCAAACTTCTAGCGAGAAACTCACCGTAACCCGCCAGTGCGAATGTACCCTAAAAACACTACACTACACTAACACCTAATAAAGAGTAAAACACTACATATACACCCCCTTACACTGTCCCCCCAATAAAAATGAAAAACGTATTGTATGGCAGTGTTTCCAAAACGGAGCCTCCAGCTGTTGCAAAACAACAACTCCCAGCATTTCCGGACAGCCACTGACTGTCCAGGCATGCTGGGAATTTAGAAACAGCTGGAGGCACCCTGTTTGGGAATCACTGGCGTATAATACCCCTATGTCCACCCCTGTGCAATCCCTAATTTAGTCCTCAAATGCGCATGGCGCTCTCTCACTTTGGAGCCCTGTCGTATTTCAAGGCAACAGTTTAGGGCCACATATGGGGTATCTCTGTACTCGGGAGAAATTGCACTACTAATTTTGGGGGGCTTTTTCTCCTTTTACCCCTTAGGAAAAGGAAAAGTTGGGGCTACACCAGCTTGTTAGTGTAAAAAAATAAAAAAAATTACACTAACATGCCGGTGTTGCCCTTTACTTTTTATTTTCACAAGCGTTAAAAGGAAAAAAAAGACACCCAAAATTTGTAACGCAATTTCTCCTGAGTACGGACATACCCCATATGTGGGTGTAAAATGCTCTGCGGGCGCACAACAAGGCTCAGGAGTGAGAGCGCACTATGTACATTTGAGGTCTAAATTGGTGATTTGCACAGGGGTGGCTGATTTTACAGCGGTTCTGACATAAACCCCCCCCAAAAAATACCCACATGTGACCCCATTTTGGAAACTACACCCCTCACGGAATGTAATAAGGGGTACAGTGAGCATTTACGCCCCACAGGTGTTTGACAGATTTTTGCAACAGTGGTCCGTGAAAATGAAAAATTTTATTTTTCATTTGCACAGCCCACTGTTCCAAAGATCTGTCAAACGCCAGTGGGGTGTAAATACTCACTGCACCCCTTATTAAATTCTGTGAGGGGTGTAGTTTCCAAAATAGGGTCACATGTGGGGGGTTCCACTGTTCTGGCACCACGGGGGGCTTTGTAAACGCAGATGGCCCCTGACTTCCATTCCAAACAATTTTTTTTCCCAAAAGCTCAACGGCACTCCTTCTCTTCTGAGCATTGTAGTGCGCCAGCAGAGCACTTGACGTCCACACATGGGGTATTTCCATACTCAGAAGAGATGGGGTTACAAATTTTGGGGGGTATTTTCTGCTATTAACCCTTGCAAAAATGTGAAATTTGGGGGGAAACACACATTTTAGTGAAAAAAAAAATTTTTTTTTTACATATGCAAAAGTCGTGAAACACCTGTGGGGTATTAAGGCTCACTTAATTTCTTGTTACGTTCCTCAAGGGGTCTAGTTTCCAAAATGGTATGCCATGTGAGGGTTTTTTGCTGTTCTGGCACCATAGGGGCTTCCTAAATGCAACATGCCCCCCAAAAACCATTTCAGAAAAACGTACTCTCCAAAATCCCCTTGTCTCTCCTTCGCTTCTGAGCCCTCTACTGCGCCCGCCGAACAATTTACATAGACATATGAGGTATGTCCTTACTCGAGAGAAATTGGGCTACAAATACAAGTATACATTTTCTCCGTTTACTCCTTGTAAAAATAAAAAAATTGGGTCTACAAGAACATGCGAGTGTAAAAAATGAAGATTGTGAATTTTCTCCTTCACTTTGTTGCTATTCCTGTGAAACACCTAAAGGGTTAAAACGCTGACTGAATGTCATTTTGAATACTTTGGGGGGTGTAGTTTTTATAATGGGGTCATTTGTGGGGTATTTCTAATATGAAGACCCTTCAAATCCACTTCAAACCTGAACTGGTCCCTGAAAAATAGTGAGTTTGAAAATTTTGAGAAAAATTGGAAAATTGCTGCTGAACTTTGAAGCCCTCTGGTGTCTTCCAAAAGTAAAAACTCATCAATTTTATGATGCAAACATAAAGTAGACATATTGTATATGTGAATCAAAATTTTTTTTATTTGGAATATCCATTTTCCTTACAAGCAGAGAGCTTCAAAGTTAGAAAAATACAAATTTTTCAAATTTTTCATCAAATTTGGGGATTTTTCACCAAGAAAGGATGCAAGTTACCACCAAATTTTACCGCTATGTTAAAGTAGAATATGTCACGAAAAAACAATCTCGGAATCAGAATGATAACTAAAAGCATTCCAGAGTTATTAATGTTTAAAGTGACAGTGGTCAGATGTGCAAAAAACGCTCTGGTCCTGAGGTGTAAAATGGCCTGGTCCTTAAGGGGTTAAGGACCCATGACGTACATTTACGGGCGTGGGAATTTCGGTCCCTGCCGCGCAGCGGGCAGGGATCGGACCGAGGTGACTGCTGATATCGATCAGCAGGCACCCCGCGCAAATGCCCAGGGGGGTCATCAGACCCTATGTCGGCAATCTGCGCAAATCGCAATTGAATTCACACTTGCGATTTGCGCCTATTCCGGGTCATTACGGTTCTATGGTGACCCGGAATATAAGGGAGATTGCGGTTGTCCATGACACCTACGATCCCCTTGAAGGGATAGGAGTGAGGTGGCCGCCCCTCCTATCCCTGCTATTAGTCGTCAGAAGAGAAGACCAATAGCAGATCGGGGCGGGGGTTAACTTTTGTTTTCCCCGTCCTGCCCACTCACAATAGGCTGGGCAGAACGGGGAACCGAAGGGGGCCAAGTGCTGAAGATCCACTTACCCGTCGGTGGAGGCTGCGGGACGCGATCGGCTGCGGTGATCGGCACGGGCAGCATGTCGTGCGGCAGAAGAGGACGGCTCCCTGGATCCGACGCAAGCCGGTAGGTTGCCTAGCAACTTCTGGAGGGTACAGTCTGAGACCACTATACAGTGGTCTCTAACCTGTATCCCTCCAGATCTTGCAAAACTACAACTCCTAGCATGCCCACACAGCTGTTTGCTGTGTGGGCATGCTGGGAGTTGTAGTTTTGCAACATCTGGAGGGTTACAGTTTAGAGACCACTATAGTGGTCTCAGACTGTAGCCCTCCAGATGTTGCTAAGTAACTCACCGGCTTCCGTCTGATCCAGGGAGCTGCGTCGACGTCCTCTTCTTCCGCCGATTGTCGCCCGCTGCCGTCGCCGATGGGTAAGTGGATCTTCGGCGCCGGTCCCTGTCGGTTTCCCCGTCTTGCCCCGCCTATTGTGGGTGGGCAGAACGGGGAAACCGAAAGTAAACCCCTCCGCCCCGATCTGCTATTGGTGGTCGCGTCTAGACCACCAATAGCAGAGATAGGAGGGGTGGCACCTCTGCCACCTCACTCCTATTGCTTCAAGGGGATCGTGGGTGTCTAGGACATCCGCGATCCCCTTTATTTTCTGGGTCACTATAGACCCGTATGACCCGAAATAGCCGCAAATCGCAAGTGTGAATTCACTCGCGATTTGCGGCGATCGCCGACATGGGGGGTCTGTTGTCCCCCCTGGGCATTTGCGAGGGGTGCCTGCTGATGAATATCAGCAGTCACCCTGGCCCGGTCCCCGCCCGGCGTGCGGCGGGGACCGAAATTCCCTTGGACATACAGGTACGCCTTTGGTCCTTAAGTACCAGTGAGCAAAGGCGTACCTGTACGCCCTTGGTCCTTAAGGGGTTAATATGCCTTTTATAATGTTTAGGTCAGGGGGGCCCAAACCCACTTTGTTTCTGTGATGTGTCATAAGTTCAAGGGAACTTTGTCTACCGTTCCTCCATATATGTGATAGAAACAGGTAACTTCAGGCACAGGTGGGAGTGCGTGGTCGCTGACCAGGAACAAAGTGGAGAGAAGCCAGAATAAAATCTAACTAGTTTATATAAGACCAAGTTGTAACACGTTTTGCTGTGCATGCGCAGTTTCCTCAGGTGGAACGAACACTACGCATCTTGGTCTTAAAGGGGTACTCTGCCCTTAGATATCTTATCCCCTATCCAAAGGATAGGGCATAAGATGTCAGATCGCCAGGGTCCCGCTGCTGGGGACCCCAGGGATCTCCGCTGTGGCACACACCTGTAGCGGCTTCCGGAACTGCTGGAAGTCCTCACGCTAAGTCCATCCTGACCACGGGGGCTGAAGATCGTGATGTCACAACTATGCCCCCGTGTAACGTCACACCCCGCCCCCTCAATGCAAGTCTATGGAAGGGGGTGTGATATAAATATAATAATTAGGTAAAACTAGCATTTTAAAAGAAGCTACCTTTCCTAGCCAAGAGACTTTCTTTTTTCCCAATTGTCTAAATCCCCTCGGAGGTCATGTAGGAAAGGAGTATTGTTGTTAGTCATACAGCTGGGCAAAAGAGAACAATATATTTACCCACCTAAGTAAGTCATATGGTCGTCTTTCCCATCTAAAGAGAATTAAAGGGGAACTCGTGTGAAAAACACATTTTTTTTAAATCAACTGATGCCAAAAAGTTAAAAAGATTTGTAAATAAGTTATATTTAAAAATGTAAATCCTTTCAATACTTATCAGCTGCTGTATGCTCCAGAGGAATTTGTCTTTCTTTCTGGAATTATTTTTAGTCTGACCACAGTGCTCTCTGCTGACACCTCTGTCCATGTCAGGAACTGTCCAGAGCAGGAGAGGATTGCTATGGGAATTTTTTCCTGATTTGGACAGTTCCTGACATGGACAGAGGTGGCAGAAGAGAACACTGTGGTAAAACGGGAAAAAAACTGCTCAACTTCCTCTGTAGTATACAGCAGCTGAAAAGAACTGTAAGGATTAACATTTTTAAGTAGAAGTAATTCACAAATATGTTTAACTTTCTGGCACCAGTTGATATAAAAAAAAAAAGTTTTCCACTGGAGTACCCCTTTAAGCCTTAAGTGTGGTAACAGCTTCTGGAGGTAAATGTATAGGAAGTTCTTGTGATTAGCGGTATTCAGTTTATAATAGGACATACGACTGCAAGTGTCTATCAAGGACAGAGACTTTGCCAGGGACTGCTCTTAATATTCAGGGGTCAGTATAATGTCATCTGCATATAAGGAAATGAGATGAGATGTAGATCCTACATTAATGCCCTGGCAGGTTCCGTTAGTAATGGAAAAGCTTTTAGATGTGTGCCAAGTGTGCCATTTTTCATGACCTTAGCCTGCATAATTGGACCTCCGAACCCCATGCTCCAGAGCACAGAGAAGGCAAATGACCAATGAATATGATGAAATGCCTTCTCAGCGTCCAGAGACAAGAAGACCAATGGTATCTGTGATCCACACAGTGCAGGAAATTTAGCACCCTTCTAGTGTTTTTGTTGGCCGGTTAGCCACGTACAAAGTTAACCTGATCATACAAAATCAAGTGGGGGCAATAAGGGAGCCAATCAGTTGGCAGTTTGTGTTGCATAAATTTTAATGTTCACATTCAAAAGTAAAATGGGTCTAAAATTACTGGGCCTATCCGGTGGTTTACCCGGTTTTGGGAGGTTGACGGGTGACTATTAGGGAAGACATTGCTTCTGTATGAAAGGCCAGAGCATGAGGAATTACAGTAGATAAAATTGTTTTGTAATAACGGCAGTGAGCCCATCCGTGCCTCAAGATTTGCCTGTTGGGAGGGTATTTCCTCATTTGAGATAGGGCAATAAGAGAGACATAAAGCAATGCTTTATGGCTTCCCCGGGATCTCTGGACTGGCACGATGTGTTTACGGTCACAGAAGTTTGTCTATGCGAGGGGGTTTGGCGGCTGTGTTTGCCAGTCTTCAGGCATTGAACAGAGTTTGATCCGTTCACCGAAAGATTGGGGTGCCGTGGCAGAGATTTCATGGGTCCCCAGTGGCCAGACCCCACGATCAGACATGTTATCCCCTATCCTAGGGATAACATGTCTAGCAGCGACAGGTAGGATTTCATAAGTAAGGGATCTTAGATATATGATTGGGTTTTAAATTGACTGCAAGAAATTTGCTTTATTAAAGATGTAATATATTGATTTTAGCTTGCTTATATTTCTTGCATTGGGGTCGAAACAAATGTGCATGTGTTTTGGTACAGATAAACTGCAACTTGGAAGCAAATGTCAAATTTGGTGAGCATTTTCTTCTACCAATTTTTCTGCCATTTGCTGTGATCTTTTTGAAAAACTAGCCTCTCATGACTGCCTTATGGACATTCTGGACCATGCTGGCCTAATAGGTAGGGTGCTGCAGGAGAAACGCATTGCAGTGCCATAAGTAGGTAGGTGTTAGGACATCTCTCAAGTGTGATTGGACCACTTTAAGTAAGCAGTAGTGGAAGACTTGACTCTCCACAGGTGTTTGACGACTTTTCGTTAAAGTTGGACGTGTAAATAAATTAATTTTTTTTTACTAAAATGCTGGTTTCCCCCCAAATTTTACATTTCTACAAGGGGAAATAGGAGCAAGTGCCCCCCAAAATTTGTAACCCCATTTCTTCTAAGTATGGAAATACCCCATGTGTGGACGTCAAGTGCTCTGCTGGTGAACTACAATGCTCAGAAGAAAAGGAGCGCCATTGAGATTATGGAGAGAGAATTTGGTTGGAATAGAAGTCGGGGGCCTTGTGCATTTACAAAGCCCCTTGTGGTGCCAGAAAAGTGGACCCCCCCCCCCCCCACACGTGACCCCATTTTGGAAACTACTCCCCTCACAGAATTTAATAAGGGGTGCAGTGAGTATTTACACCCCACTGGCATTTGACAGATCGTTGGAACAGTGGGCAGTGCAAATGAAAAATTACATTTTTCATTTTCACAGACCACTGTTCCAAAAATCTGTCAGACACCTGTGGGGGGGGGGGGGGTAAATGCTCACTGCACCCCTTATTACATTCCGTGAGGGGTGTAGTTTTCTCAGAACCGCTGTAAAATCAGCCATCCCTGTGCAAATCACCAATTTAGGCCTCAACGTCCGCAGAGCATTTTACGCCCACATATGGGGTATTTCCGTACTCGGTAGAAATTGCGTTACAAATTTTGGGGGTCTTTTTTTCCTTTTACCTCTTGTGAAAATAAAAAGTATGGGCCAACACCAGCATGTTAGTGTAAAAAAAGAAATTTTTTTTACACAACTGGCTGATGTAGACCCCAACTTTTCCTTTTCATAAGGGGTAAAAGGAGCAAAAGCCCCCAAAATTTGTAGTGCAATTTCTCCCGAGTACGGAGATACCCCATATGTGTCCCTAAACTGTTTACTTGAAATACGACAGGGCTCCGAAGTGAGAGAGCACCAATGCGCATTTGAGGACTAAGTTGGGGATTGCATAGGGGTGGACATAGGGGTATTGTACAGCAGTGAATTCCAAACAGGGTGCCTCCAGCTGTTGCTAAATTCCCAGCATGCCTGGACTGTCAGTGGCTTTCCAAAAATGCTGGGAGTTGTCTTGCAACAGCTGGAGGCTCAGTTTTGGAAACACTGCCGTACTTTTTTTTTATTGGGGGGGGGGGGGGGGACAGTGTAAGGGGGTGTATATGTAGTGTTTTACCCTTTTTTTGTGGTAGTGTAGTGTAGTGTTTTTAGGGTACATTCACACTGGCGCAGGTTTACAGTGAGTTTACCGCTAGGAGTTTGCGCTGCGGCATAAAATTTGCCAGAGCCCAAACTTGAAGCAGGAAACTTACTGTAAACCTACCTGTGTGAATGTACCCTGTACGTTCACATGGGGGGGGCAAACCTCCAGCTGTTGCAAAACTACAACTCCCAGCATGTACTGACAGACCGTGCATGCTGGGAGTTGTACTTTTGCAACAGCTGGAGGCTCACTGGTTGGACAACCTTCAGTTAGGTTCTGTAACCTAACTCAGTATTTTCCAACCAGGGTGCCTCCAGCTGTTGCAAAACTACAACTCCCCGCATGTACTGATCACCGAAGTGCATGCTGGGAGATGTAGTTATTCAACAGTTCGAGGTGCACAACTACAACTCCCAGCATGGCGAGACAGCTGTTTGCTGTTTGGGCATGCTGGGATTTGCAATTTCGCAACATCTGCAGGGCCACAGTTCAGAAACCACTCCTGCGTGATCTCCAAACTGTGCCCCTCCAGATGTTGCAAAACTACAAATCACAGCATGCCCAGACAGCAAACTGCTGTGTGGGCATGCTGGGAGTTGTAGTTTTGCAAAATCTGGAGGACTACAGTTTAAAAATCACTGCAAAGTCCTCTCCAAACTGCAGCCCTCTAAATCTTGCAAAACTATAAATCCCAGCATGCCCAAACTGCTATCTGGGCATGCTGGGAGTTGTAGTTTTGCAACATCTGGGGGGGACTACAGTTTAGAGAGAACTGTATGTGGTCTCCAAAGTTTAGCTCCCCCCAGATGTTGCAAGGCAACTACTCACCGACTTCCGTAGTCTTCACCAGGGAGCCATGAGGAAGCCGCACGTCATCGCTGCCCCCGATCAGGTAAGGGACCTCCACCGTCGCTGCCGGTCACGCTACAGTTCCCCCGTTCTGCCCGGAGTACCGTCGGTGGGCAGGACAGGGGAACCGAACTTTAACGCCCCCGCCCCCGATCTGCGATTGGTCATCGCGTCTTGACTACCAATAGCAGGGATACGAGGGGGGTCACCCATGCCACCTAACTCCTATCCCTTCAGGGGGAACGGGGGTGTCTTGGACACCCCTGATCCCCCTGATTTTCCGGGTCACCGGACACCGGTATGACCCGGATCCGCCGAAAATCGACGGTCTGAATTGACTCTCAGGACCCCCCTGGGCATATGCACGGGATGCCTGCTGATAGATATCAGCAGTCATCCCGGTCCGGTCCCCAACCGGCTAGCGGCGGGGACCGGAATTCCAACGGGCATATGAATATGCCCCACGTCCTTAAGGACTCGGGATGCAGGGCGTATGCATACGCCCTACGTCCTTAAGAGGTTAAACAGTGGGACTTTGCTTGCGGTTTCTGCCGAAATAAATGTTAATTCTTCCTGAAGACTCAGATTTGCGGTGTAAATTTCGCTGTTTGAACAGAGCAGTAGTATTGTTTTGAGATCAATGGGAGAGTGCTGAAAGTGGAATTTTCTCTATCGGCTCCATTGGGGGACACAGACCGTGGGTGTATGCTGCTGTCTCTAGGAGGTATGACACTATGGCAATAAAGAAGTCGGCTCCTCCCAGCAGGATATACCCGCCTCCAGCCCCTGAGGTAATCCGTTTTAACTTAGTGTTTGAAGGAGGTGGACATGGTCTGGAGTTCTCCAGACCAGGTCTTCTGTTTTATTATTTTCCTAGATTTAGGGAATGTGTTCGTTTTTTATTCCGTTTTCTTTCATGTTTTCAGGTGGGAACTCAGGAACTGCGGCTCACTGTTTCCCCATTGTGAGTAATGGGGCACAGACATTGCGTATATGCGCTGTTCACCCCCTCTCGCCAACGGTCAGCGCCTGGGTTTGTACCTCATGGGTCCGGGTCACCCTATCTCCCTGATCGCCTCACTCGCACATCGTAGCCCGGCGTGATGCAGGTGATATAAAGCTGGCTGAAGACTTCATAGGAAGACTTCATGAAGTAAGTTCTTCTGACTGAGGTGAGTATATATTCCCTTTCTCCTTAGGTGCAGATTTGCAACATCTGGAGACCCTCAGTTTTTGGCCCACCTTTCTCATGGGTTTAATGGGGCTGGCCTAGACAGGGGGTCCTTTATTAAACACTGTGGTGGCAGTTTGAATGGGGCACAACTTTCTACACTTTATTCATATATATATATATATATATATATATATATATATATATATATATATATATGTGGAACGACTGTGTGTGTGTTTTTTTCACATTGAAGTGGCTGACAGCCGCGGCCTTATCTATGCGGGCGCTCTGCGCTCCGGTTTACTTACACTTTCGGCAGCGGCTACACTTTCGGCGGCGTCTAGTCGGCTCAATTCCCCGCGAGCACACATGCATTCTCATGTGCGCTAGGGACAAGGAGCGGGTGCCATTACGGGACGACTTGTTAATACTTTGGCCCGTTGCGCTTTAGCTCCGCCCACCCAGGGCCGCCAAAGCTTCTCTGGGCACGAACTGTGCACCAATTAGCGCTGTTCGCGCGATCATGGTGGCAGGGGCCAATCAGCGGTGCCCCCTGCTCCTAACACGCCCCTCCCTTGCTATTGGCCGGCATTTCTCCTCATTGATAGCCTGGAGACCACCACGGGTTCGAGTCCCGGGGTGGGACAGAGTGTTAGTGTTGTGGTTTAATTTTTAAAATGGGTCCATTGTGGTCTATTGGGATCTCAAGGCATGTGAAACAGTAAGATAAGCAGACTGTATCAGCAACACAGTGAAATGGAACACAGTCTTGGGTGAGAGAGGCCCAGAACGGCCTCCCTCTAAACAGTTAACTGGAGTGTTAGCCACTCCTTTACTCTGTTAATACTGTAACTCTAATCTGTCTGGTTCTGCTAAACCAACTGTTCTGCCTGCTCCACTGCTCCCCCAGACCCCCCTGCTACTCTACCCCGGTTGTTCTTACAGAACCGATGGGTTTGGCTGCCCCTCCAGCCTGGGTTCCCTCCCTCTCCCAGTCTATATCAGACTTGGCTCAGGTCTCCCGTTATGTGGGACTGCCTTGGAGAGGCCCTCCCTACACCGGCCCTCCGGAGGGTCCCGCTCTCCCCCCTATTCTGACGCTCTCGCAGCATCATAGGGGTGTGTCATCTGACTCATCCCCCGAGTCTTCTGGCAGGCACGGGCACTCCCCTCGCAGGAGGAAGCTGCCGTAGTAGGCGGCGGAACGCGTGGAGCAAGCTGTCCCCTTATCTCGCGGTGGAAACTGTCCTATGTCTGTGCACCTTTATATTTCTTCCATTGGTCAAAGTCCTTGTGTATATTTTTCCAGATTTAAAAAAAAAAAAAAAAAATTTCTGCTTAGTATTGCACATTCCTTCTTTAGTTATGAGCATAGTCTATTTATATACACAAATTTTTCGGTGCCTTCAGCACTCTGGTGTTATGTTGTTAAGTATATAGTGGTACTGTATTTATTATTGTTCAGGATTATTATCTATAGATTTTTTTTTTTGGTCACATTTTTGGTGTTTTTTGTGAGAGGGCATTATTTATACAAAACCTATTTCTCACTTTACTTGCCATTTATATTGTTTGTATCATCTTCTGTGGACTTGGCAGGGTTTATTTGTATTGACTTTGCGGACAGTTTCCTACCGACAACGCTATTTAGCGTTGGTTAGGGGGTTGAGGTAGGGTTACGTCCCTTCTCTCTGTACATTCATTTGTGTTTTTAAGTGTTTTTAAGATGGTCTCTCCCTTTGTGGTTTTTCTAATAAAGTAATATTTATATTTATTTGTATATGTGGTGGTGTGCATTCTTTATGGTTGCCAGTCTTTCCTTTCTTTTTTCAATTGTCTCATGTTTGGGCAACCTCTTCGCACCCACGTTTATTATTCCAGCGGTGCCCATCGCCCTCTTTAGTATACTTGATAGAAATGTAACACCCTAAAAGTTCCATAACATTTTTTTTTTTCATCATACATTTTGTGGTAAAATATATCATGTTGTTGCAGAGTAAAATTTGTCCTGCAAACAACAAACCCTATAGATGGAGAATTAGAATTGCGTCCATTCGCAATCATGGTGCCGCACGGCGCTGCAGGTGGTGATCGGCGACAGGAGCTGGCTGCTGCATATTGCTGGACATGTGCTGCAACTGTCTTTGATCTGCTCTCCCCCTTCATTTCTGCAGTCAGTGTGACTGCAGCATTGATGCACAAATGTGGAGGAAGCTCCCTCGGTTGTCCATGGGGACTCTGCAATGCGATCATGGGGTCCCGATGGTAGCCATGGCAGTCGGAGACCTCTAAACGGCCTCTGGCTATTGAAGCCGTTCAGGATCTGATCTGCTATGCCGGTCAGTGTGATACAGGCATAACACGTTGCAGTACAGAACTGTACTACAATGTATAGGGTGGGCCATTTATATGGATACACCTTAATAAAATGGGAATGGTTGGTGATATTAACTTCCTGTTTGTGGCACATTAGTATATGTGGGGGGGGGGGGACTTTTCAAGCTGGGTGGTGACCATGGCGGCCATTTTGAAGTCGGACATCTTGAATCCAACTTTTGTTTTTTCAATAGGAGGAGGGTCATGTGACATCAAACATATTGGGAATTTCACAAGAAAAACAATGATGTGCTTGGTTTTAACGTAACTTTATTCTTTCATGAGTTATTTACAAGTTTCTGACCAGTTATAAAATGTGTTCAATGTGCTGCCCATTGTGTTGGATTGTCAATGCAACCCTCTTCTCCCACTCTTCACACACTGATAGCAACACCGTAGGAGAAATGCTAGCACAGGCTTCCAGTATCCGTAGTTTCAGGTGCTGCAGAATGGGCAAAACAAAAATTGGAACAGGACCCTCAGTTTACGCTGATGATTTTGTTCAGTGATGAGGCAAACTTTTAGGTGAATGGTAAAGTTAACAAACAAAACCACCGCTATTGGTCTGACACTAATCCACATTGGATAGATCCCTCCAAGACTGTTTATGTATTTATGGTATGGTATATGGGGTAGAAAGATAGTGGGGCCATTCTTCATCAATGGAAACCTCAAGGCCACTGGATATGCAAAATTGCTACATGATGATGTATTTCCCTCTTTATGCACTGAAGCTGGCACCTTCCCTGAGTTTTTCCAGCAAGATGGTGCACCACCACATTATGGGTGTCCGGTCCGAGGCCCCCAAGGTCTCCCGATCTGACCCCTTAGACTTTTATCTTTGGGGTCATCTGAAGGCAATTGTCTATGCTGTGAAGATATGAGATGTGCAGCATCTGAAACTACGGATACTGGAAGCCTGTGCTAGCATTTCTCCTGCGATGTTGCTATCCGTGTGTGAAGAATGGGAGAAGAGGGTTGTATTGACAATCCAACACAATGGGCAGCAAATTGAACACAGAAACTTGTAAATAACTCATGAAAGAATAAAGTTACGTTAAAACCAAGCACATCATTGTTTTTCTTGTGAAATTCCCAATATGTTTGATGTCACATGACCCTCTTCCTATTGAAAAAACAAAAGTTGGATTCAAGATGTCCGACTTCAAAATGGCCACCATGGTCACCACCCAGCTTGAAAAGTCCCCCCCCACATATACTAATGTGCCACAAACAGGAAGTTAATATCACCAACCATTCCCATTTTATTAAGGTGTATCCATATAAATGGCCCACCCTGTATTATAAGTCCCCTAGTGAGGTAGTTAGAGGAAAATAAAAAAAAGTGTGAAACAAACAATAAATATAAATAAAAGATAAATAAACACTACTCCCCTTTCACCCTCCAAATTGCATACACATACTTGGTATTGCTGCATTCATAACAACCAAAGTTATAAAATCAGTCACTTTATTTAACCTGCATCATGAATGCTGTAAAAAAAATGTAAAAAAAATTGCCAAATTTACTTTTGTTATTGCCACCTTTTGTGATCAAAATGTCACATGTACCCCCAAATGTTACCTCTAAAAACGTCAACTCCTCTCTAAAATATTTACCTCTCTCAACTTGCTGTGTATAAAAATAATTACTGCTCTCAGAAAATGGCGAGGCACAAGCATGAGTTTTTTTTTAATCAAAAATAGTTTTTATAATGTAAATATAATAAACCATTAAAGTACATAAATTAGGTATCTCCATATTCGTAGAAACCTGCAAAATCAAATTATGATGTCATTTATACCACACACTGAACACCAAGAAAAGAAACTTGCCAAAATTTCAGCTTTTTGTTTATTCTTCCACACAAATTTATTTTATAAAAAGTGATCAAAATGTCAAAAGTATTCCAAAATAGTACCATTAAAAACAGCAACTTATTCCACAAAAAAATAAGCCCTCACACAGCTCCATTGGTGAAGAAATAAAAAACCTTTCAGCTCTCAGAATATGGTGATTCTCCAAATTTTTTGGACCAAAGATATGTTTTCGTGATGTAAATGTTATAATCCATAAAAATGTATGTTATGGTGCATTCACACCACGATTGTTCAATACGTTCAGCAGATCCAGTTGGGAGTCTATAAAACTGGCGCTCCCGTATCCCAGCCGTACCCGGCCCGCATCTCATTCATTTGAATGAGCCGAACTGAGTCAGATAATGACGACATTTTTACCCTATATCCAGTTTTGTGACCGGACTGAAAACCTAGGGTATACTACCGTTTTCAGTCCGGTCACAAAACTGGATATGGGCCAACACTAAATCACTTCGGTCGGCACTTTCAAAGGAATAAGATGCGATTTGGATCCGGCTGGAATACGGGAGCAGCCGGTTTTGACATCTCCCAGCCGGATCTGGTGACCGCATTGAATAATCATGGTGTGAATGCACCCAATATATATTATAATTATATGTGTGTGTATATATAGATATATACACACATAATTATAGATGGATACAGATAAACATACACACACACACACACACAATTATAGTCATGGCCGTAAATGTTGGCACCACTGAAATTTTTGTAGAAAATGAAGTATTTCCCACAGAAAAGGATTGCAGTAACACATGTTTTTCTATACACATGTTTATTCCCTTTGTGTGTATTGGAACTAAACCATAAAGGGAGGGGAAAAAAAGCTAATTGGACATGTCACACCAAACTCCAAAAATGGGCTTGAAAAAATTGGCACCCATAACTTAATATTTGGTTGCACATCCTTTGGAAAAAATAAGTCGCTTTCTATAACCATCAATAACCTTCTTACACCTCTCAGCTGAATTGTTGGACCACTCTTCCTTTGCAAACTGCTCCAGGTCTCTCTTATTGAAAGTGCGCCTTTTCCCAACAGCAATTTTAAGATCTTTCCACAGGTGTTAAATGGAATTTAGATCTGGACTCATTGCTGGCCACTGCAGAACTCTCCAGTGCTTTGTTGCCATCCATTTCTGGGTACTTTTTGACATTTGTTTTGGGGTCATTGTCCTGCTGGAAGACCCAAGATCTCGGACACAACCCAGCTTTCTGACACTGGGCTGTACAGTTCGACCCAAAATCCGTTGATAATACTGAGATTTCATGATGCTTTGCACACATTCAAGGCACCCAGTACCAGAGCCAGCAAAATAACCCTAAAACATCATTAATCCCCCACCATATTTCACTGTAGGTACTGTGTACTTTTCTTTGTAGGCCTCATTCCGTTTTCAGTAAACAGTAGAATGATGTGCTTTACCAAAAAGGTCTATATTGGTCTCATCTGTCCACAAGACGTTTTCCCAGAAGGATTTTGGCTTGCTCAAGTTCATTTTGGCAAAATGTAGTCTTGCTATTTTAAGGTCTGTGTCAGCAGTGGGTTCCTCCAGGTCTCCTGCCATAGCGTTTCATTTCATATAAATGTCGATGGATAGTTCGCGCTGACACTGATGCTCCTTGAGCCTGCTGGACAGCTTGAATATCTTTGGAACTTGTTTGGGGCTGCTTATCCTCCATCAAAATGATCCTGCATTGACCCCTTTCATCAATTTTCTCTTCTGTCCACTCCCAGGGAGATTAGCTACAGGGTCATGGGTTGTTAACTTCTTGATGATGTTGCACACTGTGGACAAAGGCAATTCTAGATCTCTGGAGATGGACTTGTAACCTTGAGATTGTTGATATTTTTCCACAATTCTGGTTCTCAAGTCCTCACAGTTCTCTTCTCCTCTTTCTGTTGTCCATTCTTAGTATGGCTCACACAGACACACAATGCAAAGACCAAGTAAACTCTCATTTTTATCTGCTTTTAGGTGTGATTTTTATATTTTCCTCACCTGTTACTTGCCCCAGGTGAGTTTAACCCCTTAGAAAGGGTGCCAATAATTTTGTCCAGCCCATTTTTGGAGTTTGGTGTGACATTATGTCCAATTTGCTTTTTTTTCCCTCCCTTTTTCTGGTTTAGTTCCAATACACACAAATGGAATAAACGTGTGTATAGCAAAACATGTTACTGCAATCCTTTTCTGTGAGAAATACTTCATTTTCTTTTATTTTCTCAAATTTTAATGATGCCAACATTTACGGCCATGACTGTATAATGACAGATTTTTTTTTTCTTCATACCACCTCATAAAAAATGGAATAAAAAGCGATCAGAGTCTCACATTTGGAATAATGAAAAATATTTTGGGATCCAAAGGCCTTCACATCTTGATATGATTACAACATATCCAAAATAAGAGAGACACACTCTTCCTTCCAAAAACATCCACACACTCCTCCTTCAAACCTTATAAATGCCATTTTGATTTCATTGAGGGGTGCACTTTTTGTAATGAGATAATTTATAGGGGGTTCTAGCATACAGACAGGCCCCTAAAATCTACCTTAGCACTAAACAGGTCCATAAAAATTTCTGATTATGAGATTTTCTCTAAAATGTTCTTAATTGCTGCCAAACCTCTAGGCCATGTAACATCCCAAAAATGTAAGAGGATAAATGAAGATTGTTCCCAGGGACCCCACACCAGTTTAAACTTAAACCTTGCTTTACGTTTATTTTATTTTTTTATAGTTACACCTCTCCATGCGAACACTAATACAAAACCTACTAGTTAGATCGTCCACAGTAGGTGGACTGGCTCCTATCCGATATTGAGAAATCAGTGTCCTGGCTTAGTAAAATATGTATGAAGGGCACCAAGATTGATCCAGGATGCATTCTTCCAACATTCAACATGCCAGGTTTTGGCTCCAGTTGTAAGATAAACCCATACACTGTACTGTTGAGCAGGTCTGGTGGTCAGAGACCAACCCTATGCAGAAGCATTAGTTTTTTTACACTTTGTGTAATAGGAACAGCTGGGACATAAGGTTGGCTTCAGAATGGGATGGAAAGAAAATATGTGCTGCAAATCAACAAGGGAAATTTCCTATGGTCAGAATGCAGAGTTTTTTTTTCCAGGACCAGCAGAACTCGACAGTGGATTCCAGTGCAGCGTTAAAATATATCTCCAGTGCGCTTTACGGAAAGTTGACCATTCACTCTGATTCAGTCCACCAGATTCCTTTACAACAATTAGACATAGGAAATGAATCTAGGCACAAAACCATGCTGTGGCAAAGAACAAGCGATGATCCGGCACCAGTTAAAAGTTGTAGCTTTATTTTCTCCGTATTTGATACGGAGAAAATGAAGCTACAACTTTTAACTGGTTCCGGATCATCACTTGTTCTTTGCCACTGAACGATTGCACTTTGCCAAGTGCGGACCCAAGCACAGAAAATGGTGGAGGTGAGCGGTATTTTATTACTACATTGTCTTTCTACAAAACCATGCTCCCTAAAACGTTCCACAGGTGATACCACTCTATGCTATCAAAAAATTTGACAGCGTCAAGTGAAAAAATAGCCCTTTACTTAGTCACTTGTAGATTAAGCAAGACCAGGTGAATATTATCCACAGTACACTTACTCATCGTGAAGTCAGTTTAGTCCCTGTGGACTAAGGAGGCGATGACCTTCACCAGCTTATTCGCAATTGCCCACATCTGAACATAACAGAAGGCAATGATCCTCCCTTGTGAGGCCCTGCTCCCTAGAGTCAAATCACTATCCCTTCTTAATGTACTCTCAACCACTGTCTAAAACACATAATAAAAGTTTTATACTATGATAAGCCATGTTAGGTACAGTTAAGGCCATGTTAAGGAAAGTTGATACATCTTGACCAATTTCTGTTTATGTATGTTTTGTAAGTGTGAGAAAGAGAAGAAACAAGATCTACTCCATTCTGTGTACAGTTTATTGTAGACTTCATAGCATCTAGTCTCAAAGTTTAAGTAGCACTGTGGAAAGTAGTCTAAGTGGTGGAAAGTTAAAGGAGTACTCCAGTTAACAAAATGTATTTCCTAACCAAAGGATAGGGGTTAAGTGGCTTTGTGTAGGTGATCGTGGGGGGGTCCCATTGCTTGGACCCCTGCAATCTCCTGTAGCGCGCCTCTGCTCTCTGCATGAAAAGAGAGAGAGATAGAGAGAGAGAGATATTCGTGTTGTGGTCGACACAGTTCTTTTCATGCAGAGAGCCGGGGCATGGTGCGAAAGATCGCAATGGTCGCACCTCCTGTGATCAGATACTTTGGATAGGGGATAATTTTTAGCAAACCAGAATACTCCTTTAATTTTTCTGTGACTAGATGTAGTATGCTTCTTATCTTAATTTGTTCTGTTTGCTTATATGGACTAACGTTGTGTTTTTTTTTTTTAAATATAAATACTCTTAATATTCATGGTTTATCTATAGGGTAACCCATCAATATCAGATTAGCGGGGGTCCCACTATGAGCCCTCCCTTTGAGTGAGCTCTGTTGCCTCAATACCATTCACTGCTCTGTAACAATTGATACTACACATTTTTTTTTCACCTGAATGTGACTGAGCTGCAGTATGAGGCATGTGCAAAATGCATGGAGCTAGATAGATAGTAAAGATGCTGCATTGCTCGCTGGAGTAGCAGCCAGTCTGACCCTTATTGATCGCATATTGATGGCCTATTCTGTTGTGTGCAATCTTGACTACTGCTTGCACTTTCTCCACCCATTGTCACCTTTGCATACTCTTTAACAACATTTTTTTTTTGTTTTATACATTTTTAAAATAACCATTTTTTTTTTTCCAGAACACATATACCAATGCAGATAAGTTATTGGAAGCTGCAGAACAGTTGGCACAAACAGGAGAGTGTGACCCTGAAGAAATTTATCAGGCAGCTCATCAATTAGAAGATCGAATCCAAGATTTTGTTAGACGTGTTGAACAACGAAAGGTTTTGTTAGATATGTCGGTTTCACTTCATTCGCATGTTAAAGAGGTAGGTTTAAAGTAAAGGTATCATCAGTAAATAACTTGTTTAAATGTTAAAGGGGTACTTCACAGAATAGGGGATATGTTTCTTATTGCAGGGGGTCAGACAGCTTGGACCCCGTGTTATCTCCTGACGCACCTGCTCTCCCCATGCATGGAGCAGTGGCCGACACTTACCCTTCATGCATCTCTATGGGAGAGCCCCATGTGGGTAAGAAATAAGTTATTCCCCTTTAACCCCTTAAGGACAAAGGGCGTACAGGTACATCCTTGCATCCTGGGACTTAGGACCAGGGGTTTAACTGTATGCCCTCCAGTTTTCCGGGCGGTGATCGGAACGGGATGCCTGCTTAAATTATTCAGCAGGCATCCTGTGGCAGTGCCTAGGAGACCACCCCCATGTTGGCGATTGTGGCATTTCTGACCTGCGAATCGCAGCGATTTTGGCCCAGGTCACGCAGATAAAGGTGCTTTTTACACCTACCTTTCCCTAACTATTATATGACTGTCCCTGCACTAACAAGTGCTGAATGGCACTGTGAGTGCAGATGAGATTAGGACGTTTTGGGGCCTCATGCTGCACATAAGCCTAGTCAAAAAAAGACCGTAACAGGCAATACTTGAGTTGGGACTTTCTCTACCAGACCCCACTCTACAGTATGGCCATGATTTGGGGAGGTTTTGAGACCATACAGAATTTTTTTTTGGAAGCCTTTGTACCCCAGATGGTCTTCTCTATTGATGAGTCCCTCAATAGCTTTAAGGGGAGACTCATCTATCGCCAATACGTTCCCACTAAGGTTGCATTCACATTGCCGTCTGTCCCTGTATTTTTTTTATCCCCATTAGGTTTGTTTTTTTGCAGGCTGTAAATGGATTCAAAACGGTTTAAAAAAAAAAAAAAAAAATCCCAATTATGTCAATGGGTTTTTTTTTTACAATCGGTTTGCACCCGTCTGCACTCATTTCCGTTTTTTTTGACTGCAGAAAAAACGGCACATCCAGTATTTTTTCTTCCGTCCAAAAAAGGAAGAAAAAACGGATACAGTAAATTTAACATTGAAGTCTAATTAAAACGGATGAGCCTTTAAAGTCAACCGTTTTTAAATCCGTTTCTACTTTTGAGCATGCTCAAAACAAAAAAATTGTTGGGGGTTTATTAACTGAACAAAAACGCATCCAAATGGATAATATCCATTTTGCATCAGTTGTTGTCAGTTTGTTTTTTTTAAGTCGGTTTTTAATTTTGACTGGAGAAGAACGGAACGGGTCTAGACGGCAGTGTGAACGCAGCCTAAGCGGATAAGGTATGGCGTGAAACTCTGTAAACTCTGTGAGAGTACCTCAGGGTGCACTTACAAGTTTAGAGTGTACGAGGTAAGGGATTCCTGTATTGAACCCCCAGAATTTCCCCCCCAATCTGGGAGTTGCTGGAAAACTCTGCTGGATAAGGGTTACCACCTTTCTGTGGATCTTTTTATACCGGCACCCCTCTTTTCAAATCCCTCACTGCCATATCCATGTCCACTTGTGGGACAGTGTGGAAGAATCAAAGAGGCACCCCTGTCCCTGTGCGAGGTACCACGACACTTGTCCTGTGGACACCAGTGTTGTGGACTACAATCAGTATATTGGGGGAGTTTATCTCTGATCAAGTTCTCAAGCCATACAGCGCCATGCTGAAAACCCAGGCATGGTACAAAACAATTTCGGTCTTTGGCGACCGGAAAAGAGCAGGACGGCGTACCCCTGGAATTGAAACTGTAAGTGCCAGGATCATCCCAGGCCAACATTTTCCAGGTGAGGGCCCCCTCTCTAGAAAGAAGGGACGGTTCCAGATAAATGCTGACTGTGTCGCAGTAGGGGAATAAGGATGGACACCACTCATTGCGACACATGCCCCCGATCATCCGGGCCTTTGCATTAAAGGAGAACTCCAGAATATAAAAATTGTCCTCCATACTGCAGGCAGAAAAAAAAATAAAGATTTACATACCTTCCTTCACTCCCCCGGGGCCTCCGGTAATCGGCTCCGTTCTCAGCCGCGATCCTCTTCCTTGTTGCTGGTGGTTGGCGAGTCATACTGCTTTCAGCCAATCACCGGCCGCAGTGAATTCCCGACTCGGCCGATGATAGGCTGAGCGCAGTGTGAGAACGGTTCAAGACACAAAATTCTTCACTACACCGGCACCTGCTGCCGGGGCTGAAAACGTCACACTGCCGCTCAGCCTATCGCCGGCAGAGTCGGGCTTTGCTGCGGCTTGTGATTGACTGAGCGCAATTTGACTACCGGCAACCAAGAAGATGATTGCGGCGGAGACCGGACGCGTTTACCGGAGGCCCCGGGGGAGCGAAGGAAGGTATGTACATCTTTGTTTTTTACTGCCGGCAGTATGGCGGACAATTTTTATATTCTGGAGTTCTCCTTTAAACATTGCTTCAGGGAGTACCACACTTCCATGGAGTTCTAAATATATAATCCTCTTACCTCATAAAAATTTTTCATTTGACCCCAATGTACATGTTCACTGTACATTGTTTTCTAAATTTTAAGCCCAACCCCCCTGCCAAAAAAAAACCTTCTTAACATAATGCCCCTGATAAGACCTACTTTTTTTTTTTTTTTTTATAACTATGGGTCACAGAGTCACTTGCATAGGGGATTTGCTTGTTGCTTCAAAAGCACTGTGATTTCTCCCCACCTGAGCGATGTGCACATTTGCTGGCAAAAGTGTAGGGATGGCCACACACAAAACATTTCCAGAATGATGAAGCAGAGCATAGGGTTTGGGGTGAGCATAATTGTAATTTTCTCGGTTGGAAACCATTGGGGGACACAGACCGTGGGTATATGCTCTTGCCGCTAGGAGGCGCTGACACTAGGCAAACCAAAAAAGTCGGCTCCTCCCGGCAGGCTATACCCCGCCTACTGGCCCTGAGCTCATCAGTTTGAGCATAGTGTCCTAGGAGGCAAGACACAGGTCTGGAGTTCTCAAGACCTGGTCTTCTATTTTTCTTATTTTATAGTTAGGGACTGTTTAGTTTCTTTCATTCATTTTATTTTTTCACTGTTATTAGGTGGGGGTTCAGGAGCATGGTGCTACCGGTTCCCCCATATGCGGCTAAGGGGCACAGGTCATAATTCACAAATTGCACCGTTACCCCTTCCCGCCAACAGCCAGCACCTGGGGTAGTACCGTTGGGTCCAGGTCCCCCTATTTTCCCTGCTCGTCTTGGTCTGTAGCAGCATGACGTGATGCAGGCATCCGTAAGTCTGGCTGAAGATATCTTCAGGTAGAAGACATCTTCAGGTGAGTATGGTGCTAGTTGAGTATATTTGTCATTACTGGGGGGGGGGGGGCACTCCTTTATTATTTCTATTGGCTCACAACCGCTGGAGACCCCTAGGACAATGTTTATTGCTCCTGGATTGGAGCTTACTATTGGGGCTGCGCATAGAGGACGGGGGGACACTACAGGGGGATTGAGCACTTCGGCAGGGTTGGGGTGCCGGGACAGCGTTTCCCTCTCCCTCCCCTGCCGGCTTGTGTGTTTTTACTAGCGGCTGTTATTTGAACCGCGCATGGCGGCTCTCTCTCAGCCGGCGTCTCCCTGCGTGCGGTCCGTTCGGCCGCTGCAGGGAACGCGCGGCGGTTATTTTGGCTTTGAGCCGCTCACGGCGGCTTTCTCAGCCGGCGTCTCTCCCTGCATTCGGTCCGTTCGGCCACTGCAGGGATCGCGCAGCTGTTCCTCCCCTCTGGCTAAGACGCTGAAGTCAGTGCAGGTTACAGGGGACGTGGCGGAGGCTCCACCCACCGTCCACTTCTCCAATGGGGGATTAGCGCGCGCACCTAAGGGTCTCTGATTAGCCTATCAGCTGGTGAGCACGCTCAGGGGTCACTTTCAGCCAATAGGCTGCTTCTGGGAGGCGGCTTGCCTTGCCTGTGGCTGGCTTCTCCCCCCTGCTCTCTCTCTCCCTTTTGGTTACCTCACGCAGGGGATACGGGGGGCTGCCATCTGCTTCCCCAGAACTGGGACACAGACTGGGTGAGACTGCTCTAGTTTTTTTTTCTGCTGTCCCTAGCTTCCAGCTATGTCCGACCCACCGCCCAGACAGGCGACGACTCTGGTCACCTACAATGCTTGTGTGGGTTGTAAGTCCAATTTTCCAGTGGGTTCTACTGAATCTTCCTGTTCATCCATACTGTCTTCGCCGTCCGTTCCTGGAGCCCCTGAGGCTTCAGCGGAATGCATGGAAACAGCCCCCCCTCCAGAGTGGGTTTCTTCCCTTTCCCGGTTGACTTCTGAATTGGCTAAGGTCTCCATGTCGGTGGCTTCGGCCTTGGAAAGGTCATCCCTGCGAGGCTCTAGGGGCTCGCGCTCTGTTTCCCCGGAACCGCTTTTTTTCCGCGCTTCTAAGAGCGCAAAGGTAGTTCCCTCTGGCTCCTCAAAGGAGCAGGCCCAAGGCGGCCCCTCGTTTCGCAGGTCTCGCAGGCCCTCCCCGGCCTTAGGGCGTACCCCAGATGCTAGGGGTCGTTCTCCAGGTTGGCGTTCTAGGTCCCCGTCCTCTCATCCTAGGTCTCCCTCCGCGGACTCCCGTTCCTCGGGGGAAGCGGTGGAAGAAGGTTCAGATTCCACCTCGGATCCTGAGGATTACTCTACAAAGTCCGATGTGGTGGGCGATTTAGTGTCAGCCATAAGGGACACCTTTCATCTGGAGGACCCCGAAGCTTCGGATCCTGGTCCAGAAGTCTCCTTTCGACGATCACGGCTTGCTTCCAAGGCGTTTAGCTCTCATGCAGAGTTTGCGGATGCAGCGTTTCTTAAGGATCCGGCAGATAAGAAAATGGAAAATCTAGCGAAGTCCGCATTCGAAGCCATTGGGTTCTCATTACTCCCCACTTTTGCCTCCACTTGGGTGGCCAAGGCGGTGTCAGTTTGGGCTTCCCAGCTCCGCCAGGGGGCCCTTGCTTGAATTTTCATGGAAGAACTGGCAGAAGCGGCTCTCCAGCTCTCTAAAGCGGGCGATTTCCTTTGTTCAGCCACTTTGGAATCCGCTCGCTGCTCGGCATTTGCCTCGGCCAACTTGGTTGCGATTCGTCGCGCCATGCGGTTGAAAGCGTGGGACGCCGACGCTGTGAAGAGGTCTCTGACGGATCTACCCTTCTTGGGTTCCCGACTCTTTGGAAAACATTTAAATGAAATTATTTCTGAAGCTACGGGAGGTAAGCGTTTTCTGCTTCCACAGAACAGGTCTCGGAGCCCCGCCGGAAGTTGACTTCTTTTCGGTCCTTTCGGTCAACGGCTCCTGGTCGTCCCTCCAAGCAGGCGCAGCCTCCTCCTCATAGAGCACCCTCTTTCAGGGCACGTCCATCATGGAAGTCGGGCAACCGATCTGGAGGTTTCGCTGCCAAATCAGGTACCTGTAAGCCTGCCTCTTTCTGAAGGGGCGCCCCCACCCGCGTCGTGTGCTAGGGTGGGAGGGCGGCTGTCTCTTTTCCAGGACATACGGCTGTCTCAAGTCCAGGATGCCTGGGTGCGAGATGTTATTTCAGGAGGCTACCGCATAGAATTCTCTTCTCTCCCAAGACACCGTTCCTTTCAATCCCGCCCTCCTTAGTTCCCTTCCTTGGCGGCGGCTTTTCAGACATTTTTCTGCGTTCTCTCCTCTCCCAGGGAGTGATAGTGCCGGTTCCAACGAGGGAACGCGGATCAAGGTTCTATTCGAACCTCTTCGTCGTTCCCAAAAAAGAGGGCTCGGTCCGTCCCATTCTGGACCTCAAGTTGCTCAATCGCCATCTGCGCTTCCATCATTTTTGGATGGAGTCCCTCCGGTCTGTGGTGGCCTCCATGGACCAGGGCGAGTTTCTTTCTTCAGTGGATATCCGAGACGCTTATCTCCACATTCCGATCTTCCCAGCGCATCAGCTTTTCCTTCGTTTCGCAGTGCCGGAGGGTCATTTTCAGTTTGTTGCGCTCCCGTTTGGTCTAGCCATGGCTCCCAGGGTCTTTACCAAGGTCATGGCGGCGGTCATTGCCATCCTTCGCAGCCGGGGGATCTCCATCCTCCCCTACCTGGACAACCTCTTAATCAAGGCTCCCTCTCAGTCCGAGAATTTGGAGAGTCTGCAGATCACACAAAACACCCTGTCCTCTTTCGGCTGGGTCATCTACTGGGAGAAGTCACATTTGCTCCACTCCCAGTCCCTAATTTTTCTGGGGCTCCTTTTCGAAGCTGCAGTAGCCCGGGTCCGTCTTCCCTTGGACAAAAGGCGCTCTCTGCAAGTGGGGGTCCTTCGCCTGCAACGCCCCGTTTTGGTCCAATTTCATTACCGTTCCCTCCAACTGGCCATTCTGGGCAGGTGGGACAAGCCCCCTTTGTCCCTGGATCGCAGGATTCTCCTGCCCCTGGCAGTACGTCAGTCCCTTCTTTGGTGGCTCCACTCTCTCCTTCTTCTGGGGAAGTCTTTTCTTCCTCTTCAGTGGCAGATAGTCACCACCGACGCAAGCCTGACTGGGTTCAGTCGGACAATGCGACGGCCGTTGCATATATCAATCGCCAAGGCGGCACCTGGAGTTGCTCGGCAATGGAGGAGGTCTCCAAGATTCTCCTCTGGGCCGAGGCTCGGGTCCCTGCTCTGTCGGCGATCCACATGCCGGGCGTGGACAATTGGGAAGCAGACTTTCTCAGCTGCTCCTCGGTGGATCCGGGGGAGTGGTCTCTCCACCCGGAGGTGTTTTCACAGATTTGCGATCGTTGGGGGACCCCGGATGTGGATCTCTTCGCATCTCGCCTCAACAGGAAGGTTCCCCTCTTTGTAGCAAAATCAAGGGATCCCTTGGCCCTGGCGACAGATGCTCTGGTCATCCCGTGAGCATCCTTCCGACTCCCTTATCCGTTTCCGCCTCTTCCCCTCCTGCCCAGGGTTCTGAGGAAAATCAAGGCGGAGGGAGTCTGCGCCTACCACTTCGTCCCGATCTTCTCTTTCAAGGTCCCCTTTGCCACCCCAATTTACTGTCACTGCATTTGACGGCGTGGCGGTTGAAACCGCGATATTGAAGGCCCGCGGGTTTTCTGAGGGGGTTATTCGTACTATGCTTCGGGCATGCAAACCTTCCTCGGCCAGGATCTACCAGCGCACTTGGAAAGCTTATTTTCGGTGGTGCGAGGCGCAAGACTTTTCTCCGGTCATTTTTTCCCTTCCACGTCTTATTGCCTTTCTTCAGACAGGGCTGGATCAACGTTTGACCCTAAGTTCTCTTAAGGGTCAGGTGTCTGCTCTCTCTATCCTTTTCCAATGGTAGTTGGCCTCTAATTCCCATGTCCGCACTTTTTTGCAGAGTGTGGCCCGCATGGCTCCTCCTTTTCGGTCCCCCACACCCCTGTGGGATCTCAATCTGGTGCTTGGAGTCCTTGAGGGAGGCTCCTTTCGAGCCCCTTAGGGATGACTCCCTTTGTATTCTCTCGTGGAAGGTCGCTTTTCTCATTGCCATTGGACTCCTCCTTTGTGATTCCTGAGGGTAGTCGTAAGGGTCTTCTGGCCTCCAAGGCGACCATTGCTCAGTGGATTCGCTCGGCCATTTCAGAATCGTACTGCCGCAAGACCAAGGTGCCACCCTTTCGGGTGATGGCGCATTCCATTCGTTCTGTTGGGGCTTCTTGGCCTTGCCGTAATAGGGCTTCGGCCCGGCAAGTCTGTAAGGCAGCCACCTGGTCGCCCTTGCATACATTCTTAAACTTTATCAAGTGCATAATTTTGCGTTGGCTGATGCTAGTTTGGGCCGCAAGGTGTTGCAGGCGGCAGTAGCATCTTCCTCTGCTTGATTTGGGTTGAGTATTTTTCTCCCTACCCCGGGGACTGCTTTGGTACGTCCCACAGTCTGTGTCCCCCAATGGTTTCCGACCGAGAAAAGTAGATTTTTTACTGCTTACCGTAAAATCTTTCTGGGAGGATCCATTGGGGGACACAGCGCCCACCCACAGTTTGAGTAGAGTTTTTCGTTTGTTCTGTCCGAGAGGTGGCTTGGTTTTTTTTCTTTTGTCTTTCTCTCTGAGTTTTGCTGGTGTTTCTCTTCTTTTTGTTGGTTGCCTCCTATTTCTTTGAGACTAAACTGATGAGCTCAGGGCCAGTAGGCGGGGTATAGCCTGCCGGAAGGAGACAACTCTTTTTTTTGTTTGCCTAGTGTCAGCGCCTCCTAGCGGCAAGAGCATATACCCATGGTCTGTGTCCCCCAATGGATCCTCCGAGAAAGAGATTTTATGGTAAGCATAAAAAAAATCTACTTTTTGGCTATACACTGGGTCGTCATTCTGGGTATATACCTGGCATATCACTATGAAAATAGCAATTTTCATTTTTCCCAAACTAAACTACAAACTACATCCATTCCTGGAAAATAAATTTAGGAATCAACCTTTCATTCCAAATGTCCACTTCATCTCTATACACATTCCTCAGGGAGTGTACTTTCTTTAATGAGTTTTTTTCCCCCTGAATTTATGTAGCCATCAGCTACTGATCCGGTCCGTAAGAAACCTAAGCTCAAATGCGAAGAGTTCGCTCATGAACCCTGTCAAATTTCCAGGCAACAATGTGGGGTTACAAGTTAGTTGTTCCTAGAATTATGAAGCAGAGCATAGGTTGAAAATTACAATTTTCATTTTTTCCAAACTACACTTCATCCATCCCTTGAAATTTTTTTTTAGGAAATACCCGTGCATTCAAAATGTCCACTTAGCCCATATTCACATTCCTCCAGGGTTGTACTGTCTGTAATGGGGTCACATGTGGGTGTTTCTTTTATTTTCCTCTGAATGTATGTAATCGTCAGCTACTGATGTCATTGGTCTCAAATGCGAACATAGCTCTATGAATCTTGAACCCTGTTGTGCAACTGCACAGCACGTTACATAAACTTATGGGGTATTTCCATTCTCAGGAGAAAATGCCCCCCAAAATGTGTAACCCCATTGCTTCTATTACCCCCTTGTTAAAATGAAAAATTTGGGTAACACCAGCATTTTTGTGAAAAATTGTATTTTTCATTTTTACGGCCCACTTTTCCAAACACCTGTGAGGTGTAAATACTCTACCCCTTGTTACGTTTCTTGAGGGGTGTAGTTTCCTAAATGATGGCACATGAGGGGGGGGGGTGTCCTGTTGTTTTGGCAAAATGGGAGCTTTGGAAACACACATGGCCCCCGACTTCAATTCCAGCAAAATTCTCTCTCCAAAAGCACAATGGCTCTCCTACTCTTCTTAGCCATGTTGTACACCCGCAGAGCACTTAACGTCTAAATATAAGGTATGTCTAGCGCCAGCATTTTAGTGAAACAAATCAAAATTTTCATATTCATGTCCCACTTTAACGAATATTCGTCAGACACCTGTGGGGTCTTAAAGGCGTCATATAACGATAACAATAAATGATCACTCACCTGCCTGGGTTCGTTGCTGCAGCTGATCGCTCCTCCGGTCCTCCTACTTCCGTCCCGCCTCGGCTGGTGATAGGCTGAAGCGCCGGGTGACTATCTGTGCACATGGAAGTAGGAAGAAGGACCGGCGGACCGATCAGCTGTAGCAGCGCTCCGTGGCAGCGCAGGAAGGTGAGTTTATTTTCATTTGTTTTTCAGCCCTGGCACGATGGAACAGGAATAGTCTGTGCTAGACTACTCCTTTTTAGGCTCACTGTACAGCTTGTTTTGTTCCTTGAAGGGGGTAGTTTTCAAAATGGTGTTCTGGCACCATAGGGGCTTCCTAAATGTGACCTGGCCCCCAAAACTCTTTCAGCAAAATTTACTCTCTTAAAGCCGCCGCGCCCACTCCCATAGACTAATATTGACGTCATGAGGGGGCGGAGCCGTGACATCTTGATGCTCCGGCCCCCGTATTGACCTTCATCGGGCACATAGTGGGTTCGCTCTGTGCAGTGATGACGGTAGGGTGACACAGCTGAGATAGTGGAGGTCCCCAGCAGCGGGACGCCGTGATCAGACCTCTTATCCCCTATACTTTGGATAGGGGATAAGATGCCTAGGGGCAGAGTACCCCTTTCATGTTCAAAATGGGCTTCGTCCTTAAGGGGTTAACCATGTTTTGTAAAAAAAAAAAAAAAAAAAAATGATGCTGATTTTATTTTTTAGTTCTTAAATCTTGCGGTTTGCATTCTGGTCACTGGGCCTAAAACTAAAAAATACTTCCTTATCTGTACAGAATATTTCCCAGTATTTACTTTCTTCTAAGCACAGACAGGCGCACAGTGAAATATGACACCAGTATATAGATAACACTGGATTTACAGCATTCACAGCAGAGATCCGCATCCTCGTCCCTCTAGAATGACCTCTGTAAAGGTCACAGAGATTGATTGCCCAGTAGCGTCTCCAATTCTTTTGAATGGGACAGGTCCAGTTTTTCTATGGTCAATCGTCCTCTGTAAAGTAGAACACTAAATGCTGTATAAATTCCTGTTACAATGCACAAAAATGAAATTGATAAAAAAAAATATATTGAAATCGAAAAATAGAAACAGTCTATTAAAAACGATATGTTACAATATATAGTTACATAGTTACATAGTTAGTACGGTCGAAAAAAGACATATGTCCATCAAGTTCAACCAGGTAATTAAGGGTTAGGGGTGTGGCGCGATATTGGGGAAGGGATGGGATTTTATATTTCTTCATAAGCATTAATGTTATTTTGTTCCAGGAATGTATCTAATCCTGTTTTAAAGCTGTTAATTGTTCCTGCTGTGACCAGTTCCTGAGGTAGACCGTTCCATAAATTCACAGTCCTCACGGTAAAGAAGGCGTGTCGCCCCTTGAGACTAAACTTTTTCTTCTCCAGACGGAGGGAGTTCCCCCTCGTCCTTTGGGGGGGTTTAACCTGGAACAGTTTTTCTCCATATTTTTTGTATGGGCAATTAATATACTTATATACGTTTATCATATCCCCCTTAAACGTCTCTTCTCAAGACTAAACAATTGTAACTCCTTTAATCGCTCCTCATAGCTAAGATGTTCCTTGCCCCATATTAGTTTAGTCGCGCGTCTCTGCACCCTTTCCAACTCCGCAGTGTCCCTTTTATGGACAGGTGCCCAAAACTGAACAGCATATTCCAGGTGAGGCCGTACCAATGCTTTATAAAGGGGAGTATTATGTCCCTGTCCCTTGAGTCCATGCCTCTTTTGATACATGACAATATCCTGCCGGCTTTGGAAGCAGCAGCCTGACATTGCATGCTATTCTGTAGTCTGTGATCTACAAGTACACCCAGATCCTTCTCTTCCAGTGACTCTGCCAGTTTAATCCCCCCTAAGACATACGATGCATGCAGGTTATTAGTACCCAGATGCATAACTTTACATTTATCCACATTGAACCTCATTTGCCAAGTGGATGCCCAGACACTTAGTCTATCCAAGTCATCCTGTAACTTATGCACATCCTCTATAGACTGTACCTTGCTACAAAGCTTGGTGTCATCTGCAAAATAAACACAGAGCTGTTAATACCATCCTCTATATCATTGATAAATAAATTAAACAACAGCGGTCCCAGTACTGAACCTTGTGGTACACCACTAATAACCGGGGACCAATCAGAGTACGAATCATTGACCACCACTCTCTGGGTACGATCCATGAGCCAGTGTTCAATCCAGTTACAAACTAAAATTTCCAAACCCAAAGACCTTAACTTACCTGTCAGACGTCCTATGAGGGACAGTATCAAATGCTTTAGCAAAATCCAGAAACACTATATCCACAGCCATTCCTCTGTCAAGGCTTCTACTCACCTCTTCATAAAAGCAAATTAGATTGGTTTGACAACTTCTATCCTTAGTAAACCCATGCTGGCTATCACTTATAATACAATTATCCCCTATGTATTCCTGTATGTAATCCCTTATAAGTCCTTCAAACAATTTACCCACAATGCACGTTAAACTTACCGGTCTATAGTTTCCTGGGGAAGACCTAGAGCCCTTTTTGAAGATTGGCACCACATTCGCCTTGCGCCAGTCCCTTGGCACAATACCAGACACCAGAGAATCTCTAAAAATCATGAACAGGGGTACAGATATTACTGAACTTACCTCTCTAAGAACTCTTGGGTGCAATCCATCTGGCCCTGGAGATTTAATGACCCTAATAATGAAAATTTTAGTTTTGCCATAGATTTACATTTGGATTCAGGACTGGGCTTTGGCTGGTCCATTTTAGGATTAACATGCTTTGATCTAGACTATTCCATTGTAGCTCTGGCTGTATGTTTTGGGTCATTGGGGTAGATTTTTCAAAAACAAAACAAGCAGCCTAGCAAGGTGTAATAAAAACAGCAGATTTATTCGAACGTGAAGATACAAATGCATATTGTGATAAGGAACCACTATGCTGTGCTGTTTGTATCTTTGTCTCCGGCCCTAATACATCTTATCTCCCTATCCAAAGGATAGGGGATAAGATGTCTGATCGCAGGGGACGCCCGCAATCTGTCATTCCGCACCAACCTTTGTGAGCTATCCGCAGTGCTGGAGGCTCAGAGTGTGAAGCCTAATGACCACGGGGCTGGAGTATGGTGATGTCACACCCCCTCCCATAGACTTGCATTGAGGGGGCGGGGAGTGACACCACAAGACTCCGGCCCCGCTGCGGAGAGCTCACAAAGGTGGGTGCGGAATGACAGATCCCCAGCGGCGGGACCCCCGCGGTCAGGCATCTTATCCCCTATCCTTTGGATAGGGGATAAGATGTATTAAGGCTGGAGTACCCCTTTAACTGCACCTTGCTGTGCTACATTGTTTTGCTCTTGCAATTAAAGCTGGAGTCCAAGGTCCGTGGTGGAGCAGGTCTTAAATGTACGTTCTGGTGCACGAAGTACCGCCGCTTCAGGACGTACATTTACATCAGTGGTTGTTAAGGGGTTACAAATGTCATCTTCTGACCTCTATAACTTTATTTTTTTTTTTTTTTTCCATATACGGACTTAGGCCTCATTTTTTTTAGTACAGCAAGGTGCAGTTGATGGGGCTGCTTCATCGCTTTTTATAAAACTTTTTTAGGGTATACTAAGTGTGTTTTGGGCTTTGGTATATTTTTTTATGTAAACGCCATTGACCGTACGGTTTAATCAACAATATATTTATAGGTCGGACGCTTGCGCACGCGATGATACCACATATATTTTTATTTATATTATGTTTACATGTTTTTATATGGAATTTAGAAAAAGGGGGGGGGTGATTCAAACTTTTAATATGAGGTTAATGGGTGTGTTTTTTTTTTTTTTTTTTTTTTTTTATATATATATTTTTTTTACACTTTTATTCAATTTTTTCTTACTTTATTAGTTCCCTTAGGAGACTTTTAGGATGACTCATTAGATTTCTTATGCAGATCAATGTAGTTATATAGAACTACATTGATCGCTGTGCTCCAACCAGGCTTTATCAATTTCAGAGCCACAGACCAGACTAGAGGAGAGGTAAGCCTTCCGGCTACCTCCACAGTGGCTCGACCTCCAGTGATCGAGCTGTGGAGGGGGGGGGGGGGGTTGGGGGTCGATCCAGGGGCGAAGCATGTGTATCTGCCCCAACTATTAAATTATATAGTGTTAATGTCACATCACAAAAATAGCCCTCATACAGCCCCATATACAGAAAAATGAGTCATAGGGGTTAGAAAAAGGCAACTTCAACTCCTTAAGGATGTATTGTTTGTGTTGTTTTTTTTTTTGCACTTTCGTTTTTACCTCCTTGCCTTTTAATAATCATAAAGATTTCAATTTTTCACCTACAGACCCATTTTGTAGCACTAAATGTAACCCAAATAATTTTAATCGTTTGATCCTTCAGAATAAAGATAAGGTGTCATTTTTAATGAAAAATGTACTGCGTAGAAACAGAAGCCCCCAAAAGTTACAAAATGGCATTTTTTCTTCCATTTTGACGCTCAATGATTTTTTTCCCATTTCCTTGTAGATTTTTGGGTAGAATGACTGACTGTCATTACAAAGTAGAATTGGTGGAGCAAAAAATAAGCCATCATGGATTTTTAGGTGCAAAATTGAAAGGGTTATGATTTTTAAAAGGTAAGGAGGAAAAACGAAAGTGCAAAAACGGAAAAACGCTATGTCCTTAAGGGATTAAGGTGGCGGCCGAAACTTTTTTGCACTATTTATTAATCATTTTTTGTTCACAATTTTATGGGAAATAATAAAACTGAAGTTTTACATTTCTCACAATCAATCAGTGCTTATTTTATTTATATACACACTTTATACTAAACCCTCTATCACTATGATAATCTGCTATCTGCTGCTGAAAAAAGGACCTAAGGGCAGTCCTGAAATGCATCTAGCCATTGCTCAAGTGTGGACCATTATTGCCGCTTAATAATCATCTTTTATCTTGCAATACCACTATTTTGGATTTTTCTGATTTGCCTTCTCAATCATGATCTCATGCCATTACTACACGAGATAGCCACTTACAATCCATTCCTGCTCCCATAGCTGTCTCCTATCTTCTGTTATCCACCAACTTGTTTAAAACCTGCAGCGGCACCTGTCTGCGGTCTCTCACAGCCAAGTGGCACAGTCCGCGATCTTACTCAGCACTGCACGCGCGAGCTGGCAGAGCACCCAGGTTGATGACACAACTGAATTGAAGGCGCTGCGAAAACAAGCTTTTAGGGAACGTTGACACATACAGGATCCTTTGCAGATTTGATGCGCAGGATTTGTAACTGCAGATTAGAAGCTGTGCCGTCATTTAGTTTACATTGAAATCTGCAGCAGAAAATCCTGTTCATCAAATCCTGCGCATCAAATCTGCGTACGTGTGAACATACCCTTAAGGTGCGACCTCTTCAATACAAGTACGAGCGGAGGTGAGAGGTACAGTGCATTATACTGAGATGCTTCTACTATCAAGGATGGCTGCTGTTGAGGCCTTAAAATGTGAGTGACTGCTACTGTATATGTATACTTCTGTCCATTAGTATTTAGTATTTAGTATACTTCTGTCCATTAGTATTTCTGTCAATTAGTATTTTCCAAACTTTCAACTGCCTTAATATCCACATGCTTTTTCTTCACTTATCACATGCTTTTCCGTCAAAATGTTGAGTCTCTATTTTGTTTCTCTCTCTAATCATATAAAGCTACTTAGAACAATCCACTCCTACCTCAGCCGTCTCACCACTTGCACACACCATCTACTCCCGGACCAAACTCACCAACTTCCTCATCGCAATGCACACAGCCATTTGTCCACTCAAACTACCATATCCAAAATCACCAAGGAACATTCTTTTGGATACAATGAGACAATCAATCCTACTCAACAACTTAGTTTACAACACACACACAGTTTTGAAACTTCTTTGCACACTCCTTCCCTTGGCACAGCTCAGTCACCCATTTCATCAGAGATAAAACATTAGGGCTCAATTAACATATGACACATTTAAATACAGTTCTACCTTTTCATCTATGTCTGGCTGCAGACTGTTCACATCTACCATTTCAATGTTTAAAAAAAAAAAAATTTGGGGAGTAGTGAGGACCCTATTAACAAGATCTCTGAGGATGGATCAGCCGTACAAAGATTGGTACTCAGCACAAACAAAAAAGGGTGCATATAGGTACAACCAAAATTTGTCTTCTGCTACTAATCTTCTGGTACGAAAAAGATACTGGCTGATATACGAAAAATAAAATTAAATAAATACATCAGCGGTACGCTAAAAAGTTGTCAAGGATACAGTAAAGAGATACTGAACTGGAAATCTACCAGCAGTGCGATACACAACAATTACTCAGATTACTCTTCTACCCCAAGAGTTACCAGCAGTACAAAAGTTATTCTCTGATACAGATACTGAACTCGTACATACAACTATAAGACAATTTTTATACACCACGTTACGAGCAATACAATACTGGACTGGAGTACGACAGCAGTACGATTTTATACAAAAGTTACTTGATGGATTAAAAAAAAAAAGATAATAGAGTTATCTTTAACTCTGATATAGCACAAAAAGATTATCAGAAGTACATTTTTACACAAAAGTTATCAGAGATTACATCGCTATTTACCAGAGATAAAAAAAAATAAAAAAAATCGACGGCACTTTTAATTCCCTTGACCGTATCCACTGAGATCTAAAAATGTCAAAAATCAAAATCCAAGCAAGACATCTTTCAAATCGAAAATGTCTGTTAGATTTCCTAAAGCTCAAAAATCCTAAAGAAATCTTATTAACCCCTTAAGGACCCTTGACGTACGCGTATGTCATGACACCCTGGTACTTAAGGACCCATGACATACGCGTACGTCATGGAGAATTCCGGCCCCACGCCACGCATCGGGCGGGGATCGGACCGGGATGCATGCTGAAATCATTCAGCAGGCATCCCGTGCAAACGCCCAGGGGGGTCATTAGTACCCTCCCCCGCCACCATGTCAGCGATCGCAGCAAATCGCAAGTGAAATCACACTTGCGATTTGCGCTATTCCGGGTCATTTCGGGTCTATGGTGACCCGGAATAGAAGGGGGATCGTGGGTGTCCATGACAGCCACAATCCCCCTGAAGCGATAGGAGTGAGGTGGCATGGGTGCCACCCCTCCTATCCCTGCTATTGGTGGTCTAGACGCGACCATCAATAACAGAACGGGGGGGGGGGGGGGGTTACTTTAGTTTTCCCTGTCCTGCCCACCCACAATAGGAGGGGCAGGACGGGTAAACAACACAGGACCAGGCGCCAAAGATCCACTTACCGATCCGGAGGCTGCAGGCGACGGAGATCGGCAGGCGGCGACGTCGTGTGGCTGGATCCTACGGAAGCCGGTGAGATGTTGCAAAACTACAACTCCCAGCATGCCCAGACAGTTGTTTGGGCATGCTGGAATATGTAGTTTTGCAACAGCTGGAGGGCTACAGTTTGAGACCACTATCTAGTGGTCTCTAAACTGTATCCCTCCAGATCTTGCAAAACTACAACTCCCAGCATGCCCAAACAGCTGTCTCTGCATGCTGGGAGTTGTTGTAGTCGCGTACCTCCAGCTGTTGCATAACTACATCTCCCAACATGCCCTTGGGTAATCAGTACATGCTGGGAGTTGGAGTTTTGCAACAGCTGGAGGCACACTGGTTGGAAAATACTGAGTTAGATAACAGAACCTAACTGAAGGTTTTCCAACCAGTGTGCCTCCAGCTGTTGCAAAACTACAACTCCCAGCATGCACGGTCTGTCAGTACATGCTGGGAGTTGTAGTTTTGAAACAGCTGGAGGTTTTCCCCCCCATGTGAACGTACATTCAGGGTACATTCACACGGGCAAGTTTACAGTAAGTTTCTTGCTTTTAGTTTGGGCTGCGGCAAATTTTTTGCCACTGCACAAACTCCTAGCGGGAAACTCACCGTAACCCGCCAGTGCGAATGTACCCTAAAAACACTACACTACACTTACACAAAATAAAGGGTAAAACACTACATATACACCCCTTACACTGTCCCACCAATTAAAAATGTATTGTATGCCAGTGTTTCCAAAACGGAGCCTCCAGCTGTTGCAAAACAACAACTCTCTGCATTTCTGGACAGCCACTGACTGTCCAAGCATGCTGGGAGTTTAGTAACAGCAGGAGGCACCCTGTTTGGGAATCACTGGCGTAGAATACCCCTATGTCCACCCCTATGCAATCCCTAATTTAGTCCTCAAATGCGCATGGCGCTCTCTCACTTCAAAGCCCTGTCGTATTTCAAGGAAACAGTTTAGGGCCACATATGGGGTATTTCCGTACTTGGGAGAAATTGCACTACAAATTTTGGGGGCTTTTTCTCCTTTTACCCCTTATGAAAAGGAAAAGTTGGGGGCTACACCAGCTTGTTAGTGTAAATTTTCTCATTTTTTTTACACTAACAAGCTGGTGTTGCCCCATACTTTTTATTTTCACAAGCTTGAAAAGGAAAAAAAGGACCCCCAAAATTTGTAACGCAATTTCTCCTGAGTACGGAAATACCCCATATATGAGCGTAAAATGTTCTACGGATGCACAACAAGGCTCAGAGGTGAGAGCGCACCATGTACATTTGAGGCCTAAATTGGTGATTAGCACAGGGGTGGCTGATTTTACAGCGGTTCTGACATAAATGCAAAAAAAAAATACCCACATGTGACCCCATTTTGGAAACTACACCCCTCACAGAATTTAATAAGGTGTACAGTGAGCATTTACGCCCCACAGGTGTCTGACAGATTTTTGGAACAGTGGTCTGTTAAAATGAAAAATGTAATTTTTCATTTGCACAGCCCACTGTTCCAAAGATCTGTCAAACGCCAGTGGGGTGTAAATACTCACTGCACCCCTTATTAAATTCTGTGAGGGGTGTAGTTTCCAAAATAGGGTCACATGTGGGGGGGGGGGGCGTCCACTGTTCTGGCACCACAGGGGACTTTGTAAACGCACATGGCCTCCGACTTCCATTCTAAACAATTTTTCTTCCCAAAAGCCCAATGGCGCTCCTTCTCTTCTGAGCATTGTAGTGCACCAGCAGAGCACTTGATTTCCACACATGGGGTATTTCCATACTCAGAAGAGATGGGGTTACAAATTTTGGGGGGCATTTTGTCCTATTATCCCTTCTAAAAAATTTTAATTTGAGGGAAAACCAGCATTTTTGTGAAATAAAAAACCATTTACACATCCAACTTTAACAAAAAGTCATCAAACACCTGTGTGGTGTTAAGGCTCAATGGACCCCTTTATACGTACCATGAGGGGTGTAGTTTCCAAAATAGTATGCCATGTGTTTTTTTTTTTTTTTTTGCTGTTCTTGCACCATAGTGGCTTCCTAAATGGGACATGCCCCCCAAAACTATTTCAGCAAAATTTGCTTTTCAAAAGCCAAATGTGACTCCTTCTCTTCTGAGCATTATAGTTTGCACGCAAAGCATTTTACGTCCTAACCTGGGGTGTTTCCATACTCAGAAGAGATGGGGTTACAAATTTTGGGGGGCATTTTGTCCTATTTTTCCTTGTAAAAATGTTAAATTTGAGGGAAAACTATCATTTTAGTGGCAAAAAAAAATAAAAAATCATTTACACATCCAAATTTAAATAAGTCGTCACTGGACCCCTTGTTACTTGCCTTGAGGGGTGTAGTTTCCAAAATAGTATGCCATGTGTTTTTTTTTTTTTTTTTCTAGCACCATAGGGGCTTCCTAAATGTTACATGCCCCCCAAAAACCATTTCAGAAAAACTCACTCTCCAAAATCCCACTGTCGCTCCTTCCCTTCTGAGCCCTCTACGGCGCCCGCCGAACTTGACATACACATATGAGGTATTTCCTTACTCTCTCCTTTTACCCCTTGTAAAAATTCAATAACTGGGTCTACAAGAACATGCCAGTGTAAAAAATGAAGATTTTGAATTTTCTCCTTCAATTTTCTGCTATTCCTGTGAAACACCTAAAGGGTTAACAAACCTTTTGAATGTCATTTTGAATACTTTGAGGGGTGCAGTTTTTATAATGGGGTCATTTGTGGGGTATTTCTAATATGAAGGCCCTTCAATTCCACTTCAAAACAGAACTGGTCCCTGACAAATTTAAATTTAGAAAATTTTGTGGAAAATTGCTGCTATACTTTGAAGCACTCTGATGTCTTCAAAAAGTAAAAACATGTCAACTTTATGATGGAAACATAAAGTAAACATATTGGTGGACATGTATCATTTCCAGTGTATAATAGAAGTTTTTTTTACCCCTCTGCCTGTCGTCTAAATGTGGCGCAGCTGCGTTAAATTTATCATTCTTGCGCAGCTACTTTCTTGAATTGCGTTTAAATTTAGAATTCTCCTCAGATCATAAATTTACACCGCAGCTCTATTTAGTTTATTTAGAGCTTTGTCTGCAGCGTATCTTCACCTAAACAGGAAGTGTCCTCGTTATTAGTTTTAGAATTTTTTTTCTTCATTATGTAGAGTTTTAATCTCACAAAAATACCACTTTTTGCACCCAATTATAACACATCAATTATACCAATGTCCTTATTCTTCAATTAACATCTGTGACACCCCTGTGCAAATCACCTCAAATGTACATGGTGCACTCTACCTTATGGGCCTTGTTGTGCGCCCACAGAGCACTTTGCGCCCACATATGTGGTATCTCCGTACTCTGGCTGAATTGTGTCCCAAAAAATGGGGATCTTTTTTCCCATTTACCTCTTGTGAAAATGTAAAGTATGCGGCAACACCAGCATGTCAGTGTAAATAATTTTATTTTTTTACACCAACATACTGGTGTAGACTCCAACTGTTCCTTTTCATAAGGGGTAAAAGGAGAAAAAGCCCCCCAAAATCTGTAAGGCAATTTCTCCCTAGTATGGCGATACCCCATATGTGTCCCAAACTGTTGCCTTGAAATTCGACAGGTCTCCAAAGTGAGAGAGCGCCATGCGCATTTGAGGCTTAAATTAGGGTTTTGCATAGGGGTGGACATAGGGGTATTCTACGCCAGTGTTTCCCAAACAGGGTGCCTCCAGCTGTTGCAAAACTCCCAACATGCCTGGACAGTCAATGGCTGTCTGGCAATACTGGGAGTTGTTGTTTTGCAACAGCTGGAGGCTCCATTTTGGAAACAGTGCTGTACCAGACGTTGTTTATATTTATTGGGGAGGGGGGCTGTGTAGCGGTATGTGTATATGTAGTGTTTTTTACTTATTTTATTTAAGTGTAGTGTAGTGTTTTTAGGGTACAGTCACACGGGCTAGGGTTCACAGCGAGTTTGCTGCATCTCAATCTTGCAGCACTCCCTGTAAACCTCCGCCCATGTGAGTTTACCCTGTCCATTCACATTGGGGGGGGGGGGGGGGGGGGGACATCCAGCTGTTGCAAAACTACAACTCCGAGCATGCCCTTTGGCTGTCCGTGCATGCTGGGAGTTGTAGTTTTGCAACAGCTGGAGGCACACTGGTTGCGAAACACTGAAACAGACTCAGTGTTTCGCAAACAGTGTGCCTTCAGCTGTTGCAAAAACTTAAAATCTCAGCATGCAGTGACAGCAGAAGGACATGCTGGAACTTGTAGTTATGCAACAGCTGGAGATTGCAAAACACTTGAAAGTTTTTTACTTAGTGTTTCCAAACCAGTCTGCCTCCAGTGTTGCACAACTTCAATTCCCAGCATGCATGGTCTGTCAGTGCATGCTGGGCGTTATAGTTTGGAGGCACAGCTGGAGGCACACGGGTTGGGAAAAAGAGTTAGGAAATGAACAATGTTTCCCAACTAGTGTGCCTCCAGCTGTTGCAAAACTATAATTCCCAGCATGGCCAGACATGCTGGAAGTTGTATTTCGGCAATATCTGAAGGGTCAGATGTTGACGAACTACAACTCCCAGCATGCTTGGGCAGTCTGGGCATGCTGGAAGTTGTAGTTTTGCAACAGCTGGAGGTCCACAGTTTGTAGACCACTGTATAATGGTCTCCAATCTGTGGTCTTCCAGATGTTACATAACTACAACTCCCAGCATGCCTCGACAGAGTGGGCATGCTGAGATTTGTAATTTTGGAACATCTGGAAGAGCACAGATTGGAGACCATTATGCAGTGGTCTCCAAACTGTGGCCCTCCAGATGTTGCAAAACTACAACTCCCAGCATGCCCAGAAAGCCAAAGGCTGTCTGGGTATGCTGGGAGTTGCAGTTTTGAAACTCCTTGAGGCAGCAGTGAGATTGCTGTACGGCGATCTCACTGCTGCCAATGAAGATGCCGCCCTGCTGCTGCAAACTCACCGCCGGGACACATCCCCCCCGAGACCGCCTGGAGGACGCCGCTTGCGCCGGGACCGCTCTGGACTTCATGGCTGGGTAAGTGACACCGGGGGACGGGTAAGGGGCACTTAGCAGAGCGGTGTGAAACCCCCCCATGGTCACATGGTAAGATGGCTAGCCACCATCTTACCGGGCGCTGGGGAAAAGTATAACGGAAAGCAGTAAATTTTAAAAATAAAAGGAGAATGATCTACAGTGTTAAGTGGATTACAAAGCTATTTTAATGTGACGGAGCTTGTTCAATGATAAGTAAGCTATCAAACATTTCCTATGTAAATGTATTAAATTGTTGGATCATAAAATAACAATACCAATATACAAGTGATCTAATGAATAACTGAACTGTAAACAAAATGTACAAAAAAGAAAGTTGCAACAGCACTCTTGGTCAAAAAATGGAGGCTCTTAGCGCACTTTTTGATCAAAATGTGTTCCCCCGTGCAGATGGGGGGACACATTTTGATCAAAAAGTGCGCTAAGAGCCTCCATTTTTTGACCAAGAGTGCTGTTGCAACTTTCTTTTTTGTACATTTTGTATTTGCCACAGCAGCGGGCACCTGTGTATTAGGTTGTTGTGCTGGCTATTTTTCCTTTTGTTTTTACTTTGAACTGTAAACAAATATTCTATATGCAAATTATTTTAAAAGTGCTTTGGAATAACCAAGTAGTAAAAAGCAATATAAAGCAAACCAAATGAGGAATTGAGATAGGAAAGTTAAAACATTCTGGTGGTTCCTTAGTAGTAGTTTCCTTCAGAAATAGAAAGGATTGCTACGTGCAGTTAAAGTTGGCTTATATTTGCGGGGAAAAAGACGCTCTTGCGTCAAAATTTTTGGTGCAAAGGAAAAGTACGCAGGTAATCCATGCGTACTATATATGCAGCTCCAAGGTACCCTGATTCAGCCACATCTGGACGACATGCTCTACTAAAACGTGCCCAAAAAAATGCGCAAAAAAATGGGCTTGCGCAAAATTTTGCGCAAAAAAATACACACAAAACAGGGGTAAAATCTTTCATACATGTCCCCCATTGTGTATGTGAATCCAGGGGCGGACACAGACAACAGAGGGCGCTATAAGTGACGTTATCGAACGCTCTGCGCTGGACGTCAGCGTCCAGGTGCTTGCGATGACGTCACTCACCGCATGCACCTCAGCCAGGAAGTCCCCATGGGCAGATGTAAGTAGCAGTTTAGTGACTGGGCAAGACTGGTTTCCCTGTCATATGTGCACTGGCAGGGCTGCCATCAGAAATTTCGGGGCCCCTTACACAACTCAAGGCCTGAGACCCCCACCGATCACCTTGGTTGAAGTGGTTCTCCAGCTGTTGGAAAGCTAAAACTCCCATCATGTCTGGAGAGCCTCTGGCAATGGAAGTTGTAGTTTTGTAACAACTGAAGAGACACAGATTGGACACAGTTTTACCCATCATCACTGCAGAACTTACAAGTGACTACAGCTCTGATGGGACAGTCATAAGAACACACAATGATGTCAGTGACGTCTTCTGACTTAAGTGATATCTTCTCTGTAATCTTTTCTTCTTCATCTCGTCCAGAGACCAGGTCTTCCTCCAGCTCCATCTTCTCTGCAGAGTCTGACATCCGGACATCATTGGCTCCTCACTTTGTCAGCAGATCCTCATCCTCTGCATGAAGACAATAATCATTATAACCTTGCCAGAAAGTGTAACCTAAATAAAATACTGCCCCACACTGTACCCTGAATATAATCCTGCCACACACTGTACCCTGAATATAATCCTGCCACACACTGTACCCTGAATATAATCCTGCCACACACTGTACCCTGAATATAATACTGCCACACACTGTACCCTGAATATAATACTGCCACACACTGTACCCTGAATATAATACTGCCACACACTGTACCATGAATAGAATACTGCCATACACTGTACCCACTAAATATAATACTGCTATTCACTGTACCTACTAAATATAATACTGCCCCACACTGTACCCTAAATATAATACTGCCAGACACTGTAACCTGAATATAATACTGCTGTACACTGTACCCACTAAATATAATACTGCTATACACTGTATCCACTAAATATAATCCTGCCACACACTGTAACCTGAATATAATACTGCCACACACTGTACCCTGAATATAATACTGCTATACACTGTACCCTGAATATAATAATGCTATACACTGTACCCTGAATATAATACTGCTATACACTGTGCCCACTAAATATAATCCTGCCACACACCGTACCCTGAATATAATACTGCTATACACTGTACCCTGAATATAATACTGCTATACACTGTACTCACTAAATATAATCCTGCCACACACTGTACCCTGAATATAATACTGCTATACACTGTACCCACTAAATATAATCCTGCCACACACTATACCCACTAAATATAATACCTCTTATCCTCTGTGTCCTCATCATTCCTCATCACCCCCATAACCCCTGCCAAACCTCTCCTCAACACTACTATAACCACCCCCGCACCTCTCCTCATCGCTACTATAACCCCCTGCACCTCTCCTCATCACTACTATAACCCCTACACCTCTCCTCATCACTACTATAACCCCCCCGCACCTCTCCTCATCACTACTATAACCCCCCCAGGCACCTTTCATCACTACTATAACCCCCCCCCCACACCTCTCCTCATCACTACTATAACCCCCCGCACCTCTCCTCATCACTACTATAACCCCCCACACCTCTCCTCATCACTACTATAACCCCCCCGCACCTCTCCTCATCACTATTATAACCCCCCGCACCTCTCCTCATCACTACTATAACCCCCCGCACCTCTCCTCATCACTACTATAACCCCCGCACCTCTCCTCATCACTACTATAACCCCCCGCACCTCTCCTCATCACTACTATAACCCCCCACACCTCTCCTCATCACTACTATAACCCCCCGCACCTCTCCTCATCACTACTATAACCCTGCGCACCTCTCCTCATCACTACTATAACCCCCCCACACCTCTCCTCATCACTACTATAACCCCCCCTGCATCTCTCACCACCCCCATAACACCCGCCTACACCTCTCTTCACCCCCATAACACCCTCCTGCACCTCTTATCACCCCCATAACCCCCCTGCACCTCTCATCACCCCATAACACCCCCCTCTCATCACCCCCATAACACCCCCTGCACCTCTCATCACCCCCATAACACCCCCTGCACCTCTCATCACTCCCATAACCCCCCTGCACCTCTCATCACCCCATAACACCCCCCCTCTCATCACCCCCATAACACCCCCTGCACCTCTCATCACCCCCATAACACCCCCTGCACCTCTCATCACTCCCATAACCCCCCTGCACCTCTCATCACCCCCATAACACCCCCTGCACCTCTCATCACTCCCATAACCCCCCTGCATCTCTCATCACCCCCATAACCCCCCTGCATCTCTCATCACTCCCATAACCCCCCCTGCATCTCTCATCACCCCCATAACCCCCCTCTCATCACCCCCATAACCCCCACTGCATCTCTCATCACCCCCATAACCCCCCCTGCATCTCTCATCACCCCCATAACCCCCCTGCATCTCTCATCACCCCCATAACACCCCCTGCACCTTTCATCACTCCCATAACCCCCCTGCATCTCTCATAACCCCCCCTGCATCTCTCATCACCCCCATAACCCCCCTGCATCTCTCATCACCCCCATAACCCCCCTCTCATCACCCCAATAACACCCCCCTGCACCTCTCATCACCCCCATAACCCCCCCACTCATCACCCCTATAACACCCCCCTGCACCGCTCATAACCCCCCCCCTCTCATCACCCCTATAACACCCCAAGCACCTGTTCCTCTGCACCTCTCATCACCATTGTAGTCTGCAAACATAGCCCCCATCCAACCCCCCCCCCGTTCACTTACCCTGCCGGGGTTCGGTGCAGCTGCTGCTCCTGTCAGTGTTCCACTGCACGGGGAGGATCAGTCGGGAGGCTGCTGGACTGGAGATCGCGCCGGGACAGGTCAGGTGACTGGAGTAGACGTGCGTGCCTGCGCGGGGCACGTCGACTCCCATCAGCCCCTGGCCTGTCCGGCCCTGCCGTACCTGTGCCCTAGAAAGAGCGGGCCTCATAGTCCTGCGGGCCCCCCAGACTATGAGGCCCGGTCATAGTTCTGACAGGCGCCCAGCCAGGAGTCAGTGAGTGACAGTCGCAGTCACTCACTGACTAGCCGGAAAAAAAAAAGTACAGGGACGTCCGGGCCTCCCTGAAGCTCCGGGCCCCATACAAGTGTATGGGTTTACCCCCTGATGGTGGCCCTGTGCACTGGGTCCGATGGAAGGCCTGGCCCAGCGTGTGAGGGCGGGCCCCCTCACACGCTGGGCCCCTGTGCAGCTGAACCTGCTGCACAGGCGATATGTCCGCCCCTGTGTGAATCGATATATAATTTTTTTGGAATATTCATTTTCCTTATAAGCAGAGAGATTCAAAGTTAAAAAAAAAAAAATCTAAATTTTCAATTTTTTCATCAAAATTTGAGATTTTTCACCAAGAAATGATGCAAGTAGCGACAAAATTTTACCTCTAACATAAAGTAGAATATGTCACGAAAAAACAATCACGAAATCAGAATGACAGGTAAAAGCATCCCAGAGTTATATTTAAAGTGACAGTGGTCAGATGTGCAAAAAATGGCAGTGTCCTACAGTGAAAATTGGCTGGGTTCTTAAGGGGTTAAGCAGTGAATTTTCAATGTTAAGGTTGGCAAAAAGAACATTAAAGGGTACCTCTCATCAAATAAACTTGTGATATATTTTAGATTAATGAATGTTTAATAACTTTCCAATAGCATGTTAATGAAAAATATGCTTCTTTCTATTGTATTTTTCCCGATCAGTCCTGTCAGCAAGCATTTCTGACTCATGCTGGAGTCCTAAACACTCAGAGCTGCCAGCCTGCTTTGTTCACAGCCAAACAGGCTGTGAACAAAGCAGGCTGGCAGCTCTGAATGTTCTCCTTTGTGAACAAAGCAGACGCAGCTCGTAGTGTTTAGGACTGCAGCATGAGTCTGAAATGCTTTCTGCCAGGACTGGTAGGGAGACCCCTAGTGGTCATTTCATCAAAGTGGAAAATTGAATAGAAAGAAGCATATTTTTTAATAACATGCAATTGTAAAGTTATTCTGCATACATTATTCTATAATATATCAAAAGTTTTTTTGATGAGGTACCCTTTAACACCAAATGTTACTGGTTCTCTCACAACTTCTGCCACTTTGCTAAACTGTGGACTTAGATTTAAGCAGCAGTCAGTCACCTGCGACTAGAACTCCTCTATGAAATTGAGATCACACAGGAGTGAGATTCCCTGTCACTAGGGCTCATCCTAGAGGGTCGACAAAAGCCATCTCCCAGGCTCCCAAATCTGCCCAAATGCCACAGATGAGTTACAGTTTCATAAAGAAATCACGTCAAAATAATCATGTTACATTTTGAATGGTTATTTGAGTTTTGTGTCTGTATATATTAGCATATTTAAGCATCCATTTCCTTCTTGGCCAAAGTTCACTTATGCGGTCCCATCACTCTTCTACCGGAAAATTCCAGATTTCTCTTTATATACAGTCTATATCTTCAAATATTTTGTCTTTTAACTTCTCATCTTGGTCCTTCTGGCATCATCCCAAGGTCTTCATCTTAGTTACAAGCAAATAGCAAGCTGATATATATATATATATATATATATATATATATATATATATATATATATATAGGTTAAGGGTAAATAAATAAATTTGCATGTAAGTATTCATTATTGATAAGCAGTCAGAATCATTTTAATCAATTTGTCACTACCAGTGTGAATTGCAGAAGAGCGAGTAAGAACTGTTGTCATTGTCAATGTTTACACATGTACAGGCATATATGCAATATAGAGTTGTTGGATAGTGGAGGATCATGCTATTGATACATTATTTATTGGTGCATGGGCAAGAACTGAGGGTTTGCCAGCAGATCATTATACCACCAACAAGATTCAATATTGAATATATATCAATATTGAATTATTACTCCACAGGAATGTTTATTTTCGTTACTGGTGACACCTTTTTTGAGCCTAGGATTTAAGCACTATAGATGTTTGGTGTTCTGCAAAGGCAAGACTATTGATGCATATGGGAGGACTAAGTCACAGCTTACTTTGAAACAAATAGCCAAGCATTTACTATTTTAAAGCAGCGTAATAGTCCCCCTTTTATATGTATTTTTAATTGATTTGTGTATTACTTATATTATCATTAGTGTATCACAAGGGCCCTGTGACAACACTATTTCATGTTTTATTGAACTAATACATTTGTATTTTAGACATTTTATAATTATCTAGTTGCAGTTATATTTTATTGTGGTACTTTTATGGATATTTAGGATACAAGTATCAGTTAGTTTGCATGGTTACTGGTGACGGGATTAAGGGGAGTCTCCCTACCAAATTCAATATTTGAATATTGTGTTTATGGTATATAAATTATCTGTTTAAATCTAGATTTCTATTCATCTTTGTGCGCCAAAATCTTGATACATCAGGTTCTGTCGATCAGGTTTTGCAAAGGGGGTCTAATTTTACTGAATTAAATGCAGATTTATTCATAACTTATTTGAATAGCATTTTTATGGATTTTGTTCTCTGTTAATATACATCTCCCATTAAAATTAGACTGATCATTTCTTTGTCAGTGGGTACACAAACAAAATCAGGAGGAGATCAAAACATGTTTTCCTTCACTGGGAGTAAAAGAACTTATGATTTTATCCTGAATATGGTGTCATAGAAATATTAACTTTTTTGGGGTTTTACACAAAAACCTGTGTCATTTAGCTTCATATGTGTTATTACAGTAGTACCACCCAAAGCCTACAGGTATGTTTGTCAGTTGTAAAAGGGTGTGTTCATGTGTTCTTCTTTGTCATTTCTTTCTCTCTTGATGTGGTTTTGCAAAAACAGTGCTCTATTTTGTTGTTAATAGAAACTTGCAGGGAGATTTATCAAAACTTGTGTAGAGGAAGAGTGAAATTGCCCATCAACCATTTTGCTACTTTACAGAGGCATTTAACCCCTTAAGGAATCAGTGTTTTTTGGTTTTGTACTTTTTTCCCCCTATTTTTTAAAAATCATAACCCTTTCAATTTTGTACCTACAGACCCATATGATGGCTTGTTTTTTGTGCCACCAATTCTACTTTGTAATGCCATCAGTCACTTTACCCAAAAATTTACGGCAAAACAAAAAAAAGTATTTGTAGGACAAAATTGAAAAAAAAAAGGCATTTTGTAACTTTTTGAGGCTTCCGTTTCTACACAGTACAGTTTTTGGTAAAAATGACACCTTATCTTCTTTAGGTCCATACCAGGGCTGCACAATATATCGCAAAAGCAATCGAATCACAATTTTAGCTTTTTGCGATATAGCGATACGGCCCCCGGGAAAACATGCGATTATCTGCTTGTGTTGGCTCCTTTGGCAGGGGCCGGCCAGAGCAGGTAAAAACGAATTTAAATACTAAAAGTCAGTGTTTCCCAACCAGGGGGCCTCCAGTTGTTGCAAAACTACAACTCTTAGCATGCCCGGACCAGCAAAGGCTATCCGGGCATGCTGGGAGTAGTAGTTTCACAACAGCTGGAGGCACCCTGCTAGAAAAACACTGAGCTAAGGGCGCAGGGAGAAAAATAAAAAAATACATTCTGATCACTTAGTCCCGGTCCTGGCAGATTCGTCTCCATGCGCTCCGGAGTTTACTCTCTTCTTAGTACAGGCAGTAGGACCTTTCCCGCCAATCACTGGCTGCAGTGGTGTCACGTGTCAAGCCAGTGATTGGCTGATGGGGAAAGGGTCTTGTATTGCAGCAATACACTAGGTTTCCCGGGTCCCGCGGAAAATTTTAAATCCGCCCAGGAAACCCAGTGTATTGCTGCAGTACAAGAATACAAGAATGTGACAGGAGGGGGTGGGGGGGGGGGGGATGTGACAGAAGGGGGGGAGGGGGGAGATGTGACAAGGGGAGGGGAATGTGACAAGGGGGAGATGTGAAATGGAGGCATGATATGGGGAGGATTTCACAATTTTTTTTAATATATTGCATCAAAATCGCTATATTTAGGCCCAAAATCGCACATTTTCCCCATATCATGCAGCCCTAGTCCATAAGATTAAAATGATACCCTACTTATATAGATTTCATTTGTTTTACTTCTGGAAAAAATCATAAATACATGCACGAAAACTAATACGTTTAAAAATGTCCTCTTCTGACACCTAATAACTTTTATTTATCCACATATAGGATGTATGAGGGCTCAAATTTTATTGATACAATTTTTATTTTGATCGGACTTCTTGATCGCTTTTTATTTTTTTATGGTATAAAAAGTGACCAAAAATACGCTATTTTGGACTTTGGAATTTTTTTTACGTGTACGCCATTGACCATGCGGTTTAATTAACAATATATTTTTATAGTTCGGACATTTATGCACGTGGCTATACCACATATGTTTTATATTTATTTTTATTTAAATTTTTTGTGTTAAACAGTTTAATGGGAAAAGGGGGGTGATTCAAACTTTTATTAGGGAAGGGGTTAAATTGCATTTATTAACTTTTTTTTACACTTTTTTCTTTTTTTTTTATCAGTAGTGTCTTGCAGTACATTAAATGCAGACACTGATCAATGCTATGCCATAGCATTGCTTTGATCAGTCTTTTCTGCTCTCGATAGCTCCAGCCTGTTGGACAACGAGGAGGCATGTAGGGACCCTCCTCGCGTCTGTACAGCTGGTCGGGACACCGCGGTTTCACTGCTCTTGTCCCGATCATCCTTGCTGAGCTGCCGGGAATGTTTTTATTTATTTATTTTTTTACTTTAGACACAGTGATCCACTTTGATCGCTGTGTCTAAAAGGGTTAATAATGGGCATTACTGCGATTGTTGATGTCCGGTATTAGCCACGGGTCCCGGCTACCGTTAGCCGTCTGGACCGACCCGATATGACGCGTGACCCCACGTTATATCACGGGAGCAGGGCACCCAGCGTACTTAAGAGGTTACATTTTTTTTATTTATTTTTTAAAGCAATCTGCACCACTCTTCCTCTACACAGGTTACACAAATCTCCATCTGTCTCAAAATTGTGTGTGAACATAGGCTTAACTAATTCCCACCATTTTAAAACTATCTGAAAATGTTGAAAACTATTTCACTTTATAATATTATAAGAATCGGTTATAAGATAAATATACTTGTAATTCAGAAAACGGGGACAGTTGCTTAGTGTTCAATTTATTTTTATACATTTTAAGTTGTGGACTTGGATGGAGGATTTACAAAAGGAACTACTGGATGATGTCTATGCTGAGTCAGTGGAAGCTGTTCAGGACTTGATAAAGCGATTTGGACAGCAACAGCAAACAACTCTTCAGTTTACAGTTAATATAATTAAAGAAGGTGAAGAGCTTATCCAGCAGTTAAGGTAAATGTTATACTTTTGCTTCATAATAAGGTAAAATAAAAATGTTCATTTATTTCTTCTGTATTTTACTGCTTATTGTTCTAAGGCTATGTTCACTTTGCATTGAAGCTCTGTTCGGGGACTCGAGCAGACAAAAAAATGCTGCAAGCAGTAAATTTTTGTCTGGACTGATCCTGCTCAATATAGGGATGCCAGACAGACCCCATTAAATAAAAGGGATCGGTTGGTGACTGTCCGACTATTCTGTCCCCAAATAGTCTGATGACAGAGAGGTCAGGAACAAGACCTTCAACTCAGATGTGAACCAGGCCTTATTCTTAACCTATACTTATTTTATATTGCATAGTATATTTATATACAACAATTTATTTGCTGGGAAAAAAAACCCTACCTGATTACAAATGTTTTCATCAAATGGTTTTGATTTACTTTAACCCATAGGTGACACAGGGTGCATATGAGCAACCTGGCTGCCTGGTCATTAAAGGGGTTATCCAGGAATAAAAAAAAAAAGAGCTCCTTTCTTTCACAAACTGGTCCATTCAAGTGAATGGAGCCAAGTTGTAACACACCCAACCTGGAGACAGACGTGGAGCTGTTCTGGAAATAAATTAGCAGTTTTTTTTCCCTATTCCTGGAAAACCCTAAGTATTTAATGTCTCTGAAGTGCAGGAGCGGTGTCTCTGAAGTGTAGGAGCTCACCTGATTGAACATGTGACTGCTGCTATTAGCAGCCATGCATTTACAGTCAAGGATGACAATCACACCAATGTCCATCATTATCCTTTGAACAGATGTTCTAGTATTTTACATCCTATCTTCTAACTAAAGAATAGGGGATAATTGTCTGATCACTTGGAGGCAGGGGGTCCAACAGCTGCCACCGTCAGGAATTCCCTGCATGGGGCCTTGGCTCTCCTTGGGCACAAGGAGAGCCTGGTGCTGTGCAGGAGAATGCAGGAGGACCTTTGGATTAGCGAGAAGTAAAATGCTGGGCTACCCCTTTTAAGTGTGATCAAAAGTAATAACGGCACCTAAGGGATTACATGACAGTCCACCTGCCAAATTGGCACCTTTTCACCTGATATATGTAGTGCTCCAATCAGATTGCTTCTTTAATTTTTAACAAGGCCTCAGCAACCAATCACATCACTTTCATTTTGCAATGAGCAAGTCAGCAACTTTTCCTCTGTACAGGTTTTGATAAATCTCCCCCTATGTGTCCCCACACAAGTGTAGCACGCTATAATAAAGTGCTCAACCGCGCTGGAGATCCAGGTAAGTTAGACCCCTGGAATGGTCTGGACAGCGCTGGACCGGTTGACACTGTGTGTTGCAAAAGTTAGTACAGAGTGCCTCTTATCTGACTTAGGTTGCGATGAGAATTAGGCATTGCGGGCGTGTCAGCCGCCTCCAGGCAGGTTGCAGGAGAAGTCCCAAGTAAATGTGTAGGACATGTCCGTCATAAACTTTCACTGTGATAGCCTGAGCGCACGCTCTGATGCTGTAAGAATTGGTAGTAGTTCAATAGCCTGGGCTTCCGTGCTGTAGTTATTCATTTGAATTGGGTTGGGGTACATAAGTAACAGGTGGGAAGTGCTAAATGTGTTTCTTGGGTGAGGGGGCCCCTTCAGTAGTCCCCAACGCGACATCACCGTCAGGAGCCAGAAGTATCGCGGACCCCAGGAACAGGTAATTATAACACTGGGGATGGGGGGAGGCTGTGGTGCGACAGCGGTATGTGGGCAGAGGATGGGGAGTGGGGGAGGCGATAGGACAGTGGCGGTATGTGGGCAGAGGATGGAGGGGGGGGGGTGGGGGGGGGTAGGCGATGGGACAACTGTGGTGGTTTGACTCAGGACCCCAGGACAGGCAGGGGTAGAGAAGCGGGTGGCGGCGGCGGATTCTGGCCTGGCAAAAGCCGCTGAAGATCATTGATTTAAAGCGCCCGCTTTAAATCATTGATCTGCAACGGCTTATGCCCCGCCGGGGGGTTAAAATAGCCGATAACTTATACCAGAATATCGGTGTAAGTTATCGGCTATCTGCCTGAAAGGTTACAGATTATCGGTATCAGCCCTAAAAAATCGATATTGATCGATCCCTAGTCGGAAGCCCAGGCTATTGTACTCCTAATTCTTACAGCATCAGTGCGTCCAAACGGCCCAGTGCCATCTGAGCCAAAGAGCTACAGAGATACAATTTATTTGTACCTACACCGCTGCAGAGTGTTACCATTCCTCATTTACTTCTTAGGAGATCAGCCAGAGAGATTATTTGTTCAGCACAGTTCTATAAAGGAGTTAACCTCTTAGGGACCCATGGCATATCGGTACGTCATGAGTCCGCTCCCGTTCTATAACGCGGGGCCACGGCGGGCCGGGACCCGTGGCTAATAGCGCGCAGCACTGATCGCGGTGCCGCACCCTATTAACCCTTTAGATGCTGCGTTCAAAGTTGAACGCCACATCTAAAGTGAAAGTAAAACAATGCACGGCATCCCGAACAGCTTACATGACAGCCGGAGGGTCCCTACCTGCCTCCATTCTGTCCGATCGCCGAATGACTGCTCAGTGCCTGAGATCCAGGCATGAGCATTCAAGCGGCAGAATCATCGATCACTGGTTTCTTATGAGAAACCACTGATCAATGTAAAATATCAGTGTGTGCAGTGTTATGGCCCCCTATGGGAGCTACAACACTGACATTTTTTTTTTCTGTACTAGTACAGTAATACAAAAGCTATGTAAACATGTTGAATTGTATTGACTTACAGAATAAAGAGAACATGTTATTTAATCAGGTGCAAAGCTTAAATTTCCCCCAAAAATATTTGTTTGGTCATACATTTTTTTTTATAACTGTTTATTCATTTTTCAAAAAGAAAATTACATTTACTATTCATTTTTCAAAAAGAAAATTACATTTACAATATCACATAAATGTGGTACATAAAAAAAAGAAAACAAAGAAGAAACAAGGATGCTCAGGGAAAAACATAAGTAAAGTGCTAATTTGGTAAGCACAACTGGTCACACAAAGAATAAGCCCTCATATGGCTTTTTGGATAAAAATAAAGTCTCTTAGAAGGGAAGGAAAGAAAATAATCAGCAACATAAAAATATAGATTGGCTGTTCCCTACCCCACTGTATCCTTAAAGGGGTACTCCATAAACATATACAGTGGTCCCTCAAGTTACAATATTAATTTGTTCCGGGACGACCATTGTATGTTGAAACCATTGTATGTTGAGACCATAACTCTATGGAAACCTGGTAATTGGTTCTAAAGGCACCAAAATGTCATCCAAAAATAGGAACAAGTGAGGAATAATGAAAAATAAGTTCATAGCAAATATAGATAAAAGCAAGTCCTTACATATTAAAATAAGAAATATATGCTGGGAGCTGTAATCACTGTCTCAGTGTTTCCCATGCATGGAGCCTCCAGCTGTTGCAAAACTACAACTCCCAGCATGCCCGGACAGCCAAAGGCTGTCCGGGCATGCTTGGAGTTGTAGTTTTGCAACAGCTGGGGGCACCCTGCTTGGGAAACACTGGAGCTTCTTCGGGGTCCTTTACAGTACACGCAGTGTCCTAAAAAAGTAACATGGAGACTGGTGTCTAGAGGAGCAGGTAACCCTGGCACAGGTAAAGTGTACAGAACATGTAATACCTCCCTGTACTGTAGGGGGCGCTACCAGACACCAGTCAGTGCATATGCTTCAGTAATACAGGTGTTTTACCAGTGAATGCCCATTCTTATGGGTCGGTTCTTCCAGTCATTGACACATTTCACAGATCTGGACTGTCTGTAGCATTGTATGTTGAGTCTGGTTTCAACTTACAATGGTCCAGAAAAGACCATTGTATGTTGAAACTATTGTATGTTGAGGCCATTGTAAGTTGAGGGATCACTGTACTGTATGGGAAATCATAAAGGAGATTTCCACCTTCATCAATATACTACTCTAATAACATCCATTCACAGAAATGTAACAACTCCCATTGTATGAATAACATCAATCTTCCAAATTGAAATTTAGACAAGTATCTTTATATATTTAAAAAAAAAAAAAAAAAAAAATTAAGAAGTTTAAAAGGGCAATGCATTGATTTGGGAAGGGAGGATTTTTTATTTATATAAATAGGCTGCCCCCCGCTGTGTCTGTAAAGGGGTACTCCAGTGGAAAAAATTTTTTCAAATTAATTAGTGACAAACAGTTGGACAGATTTGTAATTTACTTATTTTTAAAAATCTTAAAGGAGAACATCCGGGATAAGAAAACTTATCCCCTATCCTAAGGATAGGGGATAAGTTTCAGATCGCAGGGGGTCCGACCGCTGGGGCCCCCCGCGATCTCCCGTACGGGCCCCGACAGTCAGCGGCCAGGGGCTGTGTCCGACCACCGCATGACGCGGCAGCCGACACTCCCCCTCAATACATCTCTATGGGAGAGTCGGAGCGCTGCAATCAGCAGCCTCTGCCATAGAAATGTATTGAGGGGGCGTGTCGGACGCCACATCATGCGGTGGTCGAAATGAGCTATTTCGGCAAAGAGCTGAGAGCCCCGTACAGGAGATCACGGGGGGCCCCAGCTGTCGGACCCCCCGCGATCTGAAACTCATCCCCTATCCTTAGGATAGGGGATACGTTTTCTTATATTGGAGTACTCCTTTAACACTTTCAGTACTCATCAGTGCTGTACACTGCAGAGAAAGTTGTGTAGTTCTTTCCAGTCTGACCACAGTGCTCTCTGCTGCACCCTCTATCCGTGTTAGCAAACCTCTCCTCCTCTAGACAATGCCTATGAGGATTTGCCTTTACTCTGGACAGTTTCTGACAGGGACAGAGGTGGCAGCAGAGAGCACTGTGATCAGACTGGAAAGAACTACACAACTTTCTCTAAAGTATCCAGCAGCTAAGTACTGGAAGGCTACATTTTTTTATATAGAAGTAATTAACAGATCTGTTTAACTTTCTGGCACCAGTTGTTTTGAAAACATTTGTTTTTAACCTGAGTACCGCTTTAAGGTTTTTTCTTATGACTGCAGCCTTTTGTGTGCCTTTCCTCTAGAGGATTCTAAGGAGGAAAGGAGAAATGCCTGTCTGATACGTATTTCAATATAGTGTTTCTTGCACTTTTAGACAGTATTATAAATATATTTTTAGGAGGGAGATGCTTCTTTGTGGGTCAAGCAGCATCTCCTGACATATTGGGGGTAAATTTACTAAAACCATCAAATTGTTAGTGCAAATGTAGATGGATTTTAAATGCCTCAACTTTATCACTGGATCTGGAGGCTAATTCATAAATCTGGCATGCTGAAGGCTGTGTTGTCTAAGTTTGCACTGTTGAGTTTCAGTTTACACCAGCTATTAGGGAGCTTACTTCAGCTAACACATTAGCCATCCACTTAAGTAACAGTAATGGTAAGAAACAAAATTGTGGCATGTTATTTTCATGCATAATCTGGTCTTACAAGTCATGCTCCCTTTTTTTACCCATGTTGTGCCCTTTTTCTGGTAGACCATGTCGCATTGCCAAGTGATGGTGATGCATTTTTATGTTTTGTCGTTTTTTTAAAGTTTTGTGCATACAGCCAGCATAATGTTGCTCACTTGATGGGTACTAAAATTCATAGAATACATAGAAACCCGAAAACCCACCCCAACCCCCCACACTACTCACAAACAAAACCGAGCCAAGTCCATAGGCCATCCAATAAATAAGCAAAACATGACAGGAAAAGTGGTGCCCCAGGTATTAGGTAAAATATTAGTCAAAACAACCAGATGAACTAAAAAAAAACACATAGCAAAGTGGTACAGAACAATACATTAATGCAGTAATAGCCACGGCAGGTATTTAGAGATCATTTAACACACACAGCTCAAAAGTGCTTGGGCGATAATAGGTGAAATGTCTGTCAACTAACAGACCTCTGCTTCCCCACTGACCCCAAGAGAAAGAAAGTCCCCGCAAAGTCCGTCATAGTCCAGTCTGTAAGCTCGTACCCAGGGACCCCACATCATATTTAAATTACATATGGCCTTATGTTTTTCCCCACTCAAAGCGAACAAATCATCAAAGCTGACAAATAATCCACGGTAGGAGAACTTGATCCTATCCAGTATTGAAAATAGTTTTCTTGCCTAATATAGTATAGGAAGCGCACACATTTCAATACCAGAGTGCTCCTTCCCACATCTTATAAGACCCAACAAGCAAGTTTTAGATAATGCACATTCATACAGTATGTGCATCATCACTTCCCTCCTATAAGGAGGGCATTCCCATACTATTTACACCAAATGGGCACCCAGCTGACCACACCGCAGACAAGCAGTTGGAGTCAGGTTGGAGACAAACCCTATGCAAGAGCACCGGTGTTTATACACTCTGTGTACAAGGAACAGCGGTGACAAACTATTAGCTTTAGAACAAGATAAATATGGGGTATGTGACAAGACAGTAGACTACTTCTCATTTGACAAAAGTGCCAGATCAGCCTCCTATTTACTGCAAACCAAGAAAACATAGTACCGTATATACTCGAGTATAAGCCGACCCGAGTATAAGCAGAGACCCCTAATTTCAACCCAAAATCCCAGGAAAAGTTATTGACTCGAGTATAAGCCTAGGGTGGGAAATACATCATCCCCCCCTGTCATCATCCAGACCCGTCATTAACATCCTCATCATCATAACCGCCTGTCATCATCCAGACCCTCATCATCATCACCTGTCATCATCCCCTTGTCATCATCCCACACATCCCCCCTTCATCATCCCCTTGTCATCATCCCACACATCCCCCCTTCATCATCCCCTTGTCATCATCCCCACCCCCCTTCATCATCCCCTTGTAATCATCCCACACCCCCCCCCTTCATCATCCCCTTGTCATCATCCCCACCCCCCTTCATCATCCCACACCCCCCTTCATCATCATCATCATCTTATCATCCCACACCCCCCCTTCATCATCCTCTTGTCATCATCCCACACCCCCCCTTCATCATCCTCATGTCATCATCCGCCCTCAGTGGTCTTCAACCTGCGGACCTCCAGAGGTTTCAAAACTACAACTCCCAGCAAGCCCGGGCAGCCATCAGCTGTCCGGGCTTGGTGGGAGTTGTAGTTTTGAAACCTGCGGAGGTCCGCAGGTTGAAGATCACTGCGGCCTTCGACATCATCCAGCCCCGTCTCACGCCCCTTTAGTTCTATACAGTACTCACCTCCGCTCGGCGCTGGTCCGGTGCTGCAGGACTGTCCAGGGAGGAGGTGGTCCGGTGGGATAGTGTTTCCGGGCTGCTATCTTCACCGGGGAGGCCTCTTCTCCGCGCTGCTGGCCCGGAATAGAGGCGTTGCCTTGACAATGACGCAGAAGTACGTTGGCAATGAACGTACCTCTGCGTCGTTGTCAAGGCAACGTGACTATTCTGGGGCCGGGCCCGAAGCGCTTAGAAGAGGCCTCCCCGGTTAAGATAGCAGCCCGGAACCACTATCCCACCGGACCACCTCCTCTCCGGACAGTCCTGCAGCACCGGACCAGCGCCGAGCGGAGGTGAGTACTGTACAGAACTAAAGGGGGGTGAGAGGGGGCTGGATGATGTCGAAGGCCGCAGTGGTCTTCAACCTGCGGACCTCCGGAGGTTTCAAAACTACAACTCCCAGCAAGCCGGACAGCCGATGGCTGCCCGGGCTTGCTGGGAGTTGTAGTTTTGAAACCTCTGGAGGTCCGCAGGTTGAAGACCACTGCGGGTGGAGAGTTCACTCAAGTATAAGCCGAGGGGGGTGTTTTCAGCACGAAAAATCGTGCTGAAAAACTTTGCTTATACTCGAGTATATACGGTAAGAATGTAAAAGGTCTTTACAGAGCAATGATATAATAGCAGTGTATGATAAGGAGTCTACAGATTCTGGTCTAGCGTTACAATAATTCTCCAGCGATCTCAACGTACCCTGCGCCTCATTAATGTGATGAAGTTGCAGAAAACTTTAATAAAGAAAAAAGAAAAGGAAAACAAAGCTCATAAGTCATGAGCTATTCTTTTGTCGGTAGGGGTGTCAGGAGTTGATCCCACAGCTGATTTAACATTGATGGCCTTTTTTTGGGGGGGGGGGGGGGTCGGGGGGGAGGGATACCATCAATTGGACAACTTACCGTATTTAAATAATTCTATGTATATGTAGTCTCTGTACAAAAATATATTCTAAGCTTTTAATCTAAGCTTCAAAGAGGCATTATGCATGTTTGATTTTAATATGTCCATTTCTTGGGCTAGTTGTAAAAATACTTTTTTTTGAGCCATCACTCAGTTTAAAACAATTCAACCTGAAATTTGTTAGACTTGGAGGGTCTCTCTTCCTCTGCATTTTTATCTATGAATGTCCATATAACACATAAGAATTGTTTAAAACGGAGTGCTGGCTGTTTTTTAAAAAAAAAATTTATATACGTTGTTTGAGTATTGTCATGCACTTGCTTTAAAAGTGAGCTGGTAACTTCTTTTCTCTTTATTACGAATTCTTGGGCTAAGCTGCTGGATACTAGTCATTCCCAGAGGTGTCCAGTAGTGCCATTTTTCCATTTATAGATATTAACATGTTATCTTAGCTGAGCATGTAGATTTACAGGAAGGGAATATACAGGAGGAATAACTGTTGACTGAACTGTTGTTTGGCTTACACTCGTGTATGGGCAGTTTAACACCTAAAATAAAAATGTTGTTTGGTTCAGGACTGATTAGTGTCTTCTACATGCCCTGCGTAGAATTTTATCTACTGCCTTATGGAAAAGATAGCCATCAATATTAGTTCATTGGGGTCTGATTTTAAGCACCCTTGCAGATTAGCAGTTTGAAGGCACCACAGTGCTTGTTTGTTCTGTAGCCATTACCTTGTTTACTAACACTCATACCTACATTACCATGCCTTTATTACCAGTGGTGCATTGTATTACAGCATTGCCCTTTTCAAAACCAGTGCTTCTGTCGCTTAATTTACTGCAGACATAGTGCTGCTAGCCGGGCTTACTGTCCCTATTCAATAAAAATGTTAACCCCTTAACGACTTTGGATGTTATTGTACGTCCTGGTGCGGTGGTACTTAATGCACCAAGACTTAAATTTACATCATATGCATGACTCTAGCACCGGATCGGTGCTAAAATTATGTACGGCGAGTTGCGGCTGCTATCAACAGCCAGGGACCTGCTGGTAAGTGATTGTGCGGATGTTTGCCATTAACCCCTTAGATGCCGTGCTCAATACTGATCACAGCATCTGCGGCAGTGCAGCACTTTGAACCAGTGATCGGATTGCCCGCGGCACTACAGCGGGGATCCGATCCCCCAAGATGGAGGGCGGAGGTCTCCTCACCTGCATCCTGCCGACATCCTGGTGTCTTTTGCTCTGGTCTGCAGTCTAGCAGACAAGAGCAGTAAAAAGCTGATAATACTTTTCAGTGCTATGCCTATGCATAGCACTGAATTTGTGATTGCTATAAATAGTCTCCTATGGGGACTATATAAGTGTAATAAAAGCAGAAATAAAAAGTTTTAAAAAATGGAAATAAGCCCCTCACCAATAAAATAAATATCCCCCCCCCCCTTTTCCTTTTTTACAAAAAAAGTGTGAAAAAAAAATAAATGAACATATCTGGTATCGCTGGTTGTGTAAGTGTTCGAACTATTAAAATGTTAATGATCCTGTATGGGGAATGGCTTAAAAATAAAAAAGGTCAGAAATTGCTGCATTTTAGTTACATCACATCCCAGAAAAAATGTATAAAAAGTGAGCAAAAACTACTAAAAAGTGATACAAAAAGTAGTACCAATAAAACCTACAGATCATGGCACAAAAAAATTAGGCAAGTATAGTTCAGAAATCCAGCTCGCTCCACCAATGCGCCCCCGACACGGATCCGCACCCAGCCCGGTGCACATGGATTCAAACAAGAAGAAAGGGTGATCCAGCGTGGGTCAATAGAAATCCAGACTTTATTGGAACTCACAGTAATTCACTTTGGGCACCAGTGCACCGAAGGGTCTGAATTTAAAGAGAGAATTGCTGTTCCATTATTAGCGCCGCAGTCACACACACACGTTTGTTCCACTTTCACAGCGGACTATAACTGGTGTACATTCATCACCATGTTATTTTCCTGTGTTGCACAAGCCATTTGTGCAAAATTGCATATTAGTGTATTGTTTTAGCTTCTTGTACTTTTACTAACATTTTGTCTATGTTTTGTATTAGTATCCTCCTCTGCACCGTTGTCAGCGGTCCAAGTGTAGTTCAATTGGTGGTTAACTCTCCACCCACTACCTGGTCGGTATTTAACTGACACCTGTGCAGATGGATGACATCACTGACGAAGGGCGCATGCGCCTGAAACGCGTCTGATCTGCTGGTTGCTTTTACTGCTTTTACTGTGAGTTCCAATAAAGTCTGGATTTCTATTGACCCACGCTGGATCACCCTTTCTTCTTGTTTGAACACAAAAAAATTAGCCCTCATACAGCCCCATATACGGAAAAATGAAAGCTATAGGGGTCATAATAGGGTGAACTAAAACATACAAATTTTGTTTAAAAAAAAGTTTGAGATTTTTTTTAAAGGGGTACTCCGCCCCTAGACATCTTATCCCCTATCCAAAGGATAGGGGATAAGATGTCAGATCGCCGGGGTCGCGCTACTGGGGACCCCGGGGATCGCTGCTGCAGCACCCCGCTATCATTACTGCGCAGAGCGAGATCGCTCTGCACGTAATGACGGGCAATACAGGGGCCGGAGCATCGTTACGTCACGGCTCCGCCCCTCGTGACATCACGGCCCGCCCCCTGTCAATACAAGTCTATGGGAGGGGGCGTGGCAGCCGTCACGCCCCCTTCCATAGACTTGCATTAAGGGGACGGGCTGTGATGTCATGAGGGGCGGAGCCATGACGTCACGCTGCTCCGGCACCTGTATCGCCCGTCATTACACAGAGCGAACTCGCTCTGCGCAGTAATGATGGCGAGGTGCCGCAGCGGCGATCCCCGGGGTCCCCAGAAGCGGGACCGCGGTGATCTAACATCTTATCCTTTGGATAGGGGATAAGATGCCATGGGCAGAGTACCCCTTTAATTGGGACAATAATAAAGTGTGTTAACATGGGTGTCATTTTAATCGTATTGACCCACAGAATATAGAGAACGTGTCATTTTTAATGTAATGTGCACTGTGTAAAAACAAAACCCTCTAAAATTTGCAAACATGCGGTTTCTTATTAATTTCTCCACAAAATAATTTTAGGTTGTATTTTTTATGGTAAAATAAAAAGTGTCATTACTCAGAACAATTGGTCATGAAAAAAAACAAGCCCTCATATGGGTCTGTGCATGGAAAAATCTAAAAGTTATAGATTTTAGAAGAGTAGAAAAAAACAAAAACGTAAAAATGAAGTCTAAATGGGCTTAGTCCTTAAAGGATAGGGGAGAAGATGTCAGATCGCCGTGGTCCCACTGCTGGGGAGCCTGGGATCCCCGCAGCGGCACCGCGCTCTCATTACAGCACAGAGCGAGTTCGCTCTGTGCGTAATGACGGGCGATACGGGGGACGGAGCAGCGTGACGTCATGTATCCGCCCCTCGTGACATCATGGCCCGTCCCCGTAATGCAAGTCTATGGGAGGGGGCGTGACGACCGCCACGCCCCCTCCCATAGACTTGTATTGAAAGGGGCGGGCCATTACGTCACGAGGGGCGGAGCCGTGACGTAAAGATGCTCTGGCCCCTGTACTGCCCGTCATTACGTGCAGAGCGAACTCGCTCTGTGCTGTAATGATAGCGCAGTGTCGCAGCGGGGATCCCGGGGATCCCCAGCAGCGGCACCACGGCGATCTGACATCTTCTCCCCTATCCTTTGATAAGGGATAAGATGTCTAGGGGCGGAGTACCTCTTTAAGGGGTTAAAATTATCTTCAAGTGTCAGATGTTTGGCCAGGAGTCTGCAATGCGCCTCTCTTCTGATGACATGCCTGCTGATTATCTAATTCTGGTTCTAACTTACTGTGTGTGTAACGCACTGGCAATAGTTTCAGAACCTGTGTGTATATGAACCAGTGGAGCGGCATGACAGCAGGAGGAGAGACATTGTGGCCCTGGGACACTTTACAAAATAAAGCCACCAAATACACAGAGAGAGGTTTTCCTTGCATGGGGACACCATTTGTAAATGAAGTGACAGATGAACTTTAAGATTGGAGACTGCACAGAATTGTAATGGGGGCCATAGGTTTATGGACCCCTTGTTTACAGTATAGACTTGTCATTGAATCATTTACTTTCCATCTGATTGCCAAACAAATGAAATCACTTGCTTTTTCCCCTTTTTGTTTTCAAGGGATTCAGCAATTTCCAGTAATAAAACTCCACATAATAGCTCTATTAATCATATTGAAAGTGTCCTTCAACAGCTGGATGAAGCTCAATCTCAAATGGAGGAGCTTTTCCAAGAAAGAAAAGTAAAACTTGAACTCTTCCTACAGCTGCGGATTTTTGAAAGAGATGCAATTGATGTAAGTTTTCTTTCTTTTCCTCTTAATGGCATCTCTGCTCAGATTTTATAGCTTTCTGTATAGATGACAGGATGTGTGAATGGGAACCGTGGTGGAGCTGTAGGAAAACATGTTTTGGACAATTTATCCAGGAAGTGCTGTTAACAAGAATTGTCTTTTATATAAGGTAGTTTATTCTGAACATAGGCGAGCAATTCTTGGTAGAAACAGCTGGTATGTATTAGTTAAAGAATATTTGAAATATGTTGCTATTGTCTGTATTGCTATTTCGAGACACATTTTCATACACATACTTTGCAAAAAGAGTTGTTGTCAACATCACATAACTGTACGTCTGGGTTCACACACAGTAGACAAATTGATCAAATAAATTAAAAACACCCTATGGAGGAGGAGTTACATAGTTCTTAAAGGGGTACTCCGGTGGAAAACTTTTTATTTATTTATTTATTTATTTTTTAAACTGGTGCCAGAAAGTTAAACAGATTTGTAAATTATACAAAAGAGTGGGTGGTGCAGCTCACAATTATATACTGACCGAGGTAAGGTAGGCTAAAAAAAAAACACCTATACCCTAGATGTATAAGGAAGATTTGTAGATTACTTTTATTAAAAAAATCTTAATCCTTCCAGTACTTATTAGCTGCTGAATACTACAGAGGAAATCCTTTTCTTTTTGGAACACAGTGCTCTCTGCTGACATCTCTGTCCATTTTAGGAACTGTCCAAAGCAGCATATGTTTGCTATGGGGAATTTCTCCTACTCTGGACAGTTCTTAAAATGGACAAAGATGTCAGCAGAGAGCACTGTGCTCGTGTAATGTCAAAAGAAAAAAGAAAATAATTTCCTCTGTAGTATTCAGCAGCTAATAAGTACTGGAAGGATTAAGATTTTTTATTAGAAGTAATTTACAAATCTGTTTTAACTTTCTGGCACCAAAAAAATAAAAAAATTCCACTGGAGTACCCCTTTAAAGCGCAAATATCATATTTTGGACCCCCCCCAGACCACTATAACGGTGTTCCAGATGATTATAAGGTGACTGCAGCCATTTATTGCGGTTTGTTCTTCTTTCCTTACTAATTAAAACCTTTTATCCAAAAATCAGGCACATTCTGATATGCGCGGCTTGGGGTTTGCCAAGCCCCGCCGCCGCCAAGCCTATCCTGCCTTCCAGCACTGGGACCGCTGTGTCTTACTACACAGTGCATCCACAACGCATGCGGCCGTCCAGTCAGCTCTATTGTGCGCGTGCCGCCAAATCCTGAGTTGACAGAGCAAGCGCTCGCTCCTGACTTCTATGTACTCAGTGCGCATGTGCTGTAATTAGAGGCAAAACAACCCCAAAACATCATTGAACCTCCACCATAGTAGAATCCTCCTGGGTCTCTTGTCGACGGATAGTTCGCACTTACACTGATGTCCGAATTATAGACAGACACAATGGCCCTGATTTAGCCCGATCAGCATAGAGGACAATGGGGGGCCCTTACCTGCCTCCTTGCCATCCGATCTCTTCTGCGATGCTCCCGCCAGGCTCCAACAGGCTGGGGCACTCGAGCGCAGATAACACATATCAGTGCTCTGCTATGGCATAGCATTGAACAGTGTATGCAATCATAAGATTGCATTTAGTAGTCCCATATGGGGACTAAAAAATTGTGTAAAAAAAGTTAATAAATGTGAATTAACCCCATCCCTAATAAACGTTTGAATCACCCCCCTTTTCCCATTACAAAAATATAACATTAATTAAACCACACTGTCAACAGCGTATACGTAAAACAGTTCCAAAATTGCATATTTTTTGGTCATTTTGAATACCCTAAAAAATTTATAAATATTGATCAAAAAGTCCCATCAAAACAAAAATGGTACTGATAAAAACTAGAGACCATGGTGCAAAAACTTTGCTCTCATAAAGCCCCGTATGCGTAAAAATTAAAAAGTTATAGGGGTCAATTTTTAGCATACTAAATTTGATGCATGTAGCTTTTTTTTTAGTAGTAAAATTAAATGAAACCTACATAAATTGAATATCCTTGTAACCGTATGGACCTACAGACTAAATATAAGGTATTTTTACCGAAAAGAGCACTGCGTAGAAACAGAAGCTGCTATAAATTACAAAATGGCATTTTGTTTTTCAATTTTGTCCCACACTTTTTTTTTTTTGGGAAATGACTGATGTCATTAAAAAGTAAAATTGATAGCACATAAAACAAGCCCTCATATTGGTCTGTAGGTGGAGAACTGAAAGCGTCCTAAAAACTAGTCCTTAGAATGTGTGGTTAAATGCCATCTGGACCTGGTGATGTATTAAATGTATTTGTAGTTATGTATTTTCCTGATTTCCCATCAATAACTTCTCGTTCATTTATTTTTAAAGGGCCAACACTTTAATTTTTAATCCTTTTAACTATTAACCTTTTAAGGACCCATGACGTATGCATATGTCATCACACCCTGGGTCTTAAGGACCCATGACGTATGCATATGTCATGGTCTTTTCCTGGTCTCCGCCGCTCACCCGGCAGAGATGGGAAGCGGATCCCTGCTGAAATCCTTCAGCAGGGATCCAGGGCAAACGCCGAGGGGGGCCATGTAGGCCCCCCATGTAGGCGATCGCCGCAAATCGCAAGGGAAATCGCCCTTGCGATCTGCTGCGATACCGGGCTGATCGGGTCTCTGGGACTCGACCGCCCGGTAATTTTGCATGATCCCGGCTGTCACAGACAGCCAGGACCATGCTGAAGTATAGGAGCGAGGTGGCAAGCCTGCCACCTCCTCCGATCCCCCTGCGATTCTTCGGTTAGTTAACCGACCAATCGCAGGGGTGGGGGTGGGGGTTACTTCCTCCCGCCCTGCCCGGCTCCTGGAAGTCCGGAGAGGACGGGAGGAAGACCGGAGGACGCGACGGGGGAGTGTTGGGGACCGGCCCCGGTACTTACCCCGTCCCTGAAGACCCGGATCCCGGCGGCGGAGACGGCGGCGGCGGCGACAGGTGAGTGGATCTTCAGCCGCGGTCGGGCCCTTTACAGCAAAGCACGTCGCCGTGAAGCGACATGCATTGCTGTAATGGGACCCTGTACACTACAACTCCCAGCATGCCCAGACAGTCCTTGGCGTCTGGGCATGCTGGGAGTTGCAGTTTTGCAACATCTGGAGGTCCACAGTTTGGAGACCACTGTGCCCTTCCAGATGTTGCAAAAGTACACATCCTCAGCATGCCCTTACTGTCCAGGCATGCTGGGAGTTGTAGTTCTGTAACATCTGGCCCTTCAGATGTTGCAGAACTACAACTCCCAGCATGCCTGGACAGTTTTGGCATACTGGGAGTTGTAGTTTTGCAACATCTGGAAGGGTACAGATTGGGAACCACTGTATTAGTGGTCTGCAAACTGTAGTCCTCCAGATGTTGCAAACTACAACTCCAAGCATGCTGGGAGTTGTAGTTCGGCAACATCTGGCTCTAAAGATGTTGCCAAACTACTACTTCCAGCATACCTGAGAATGTTTGGGAGTTGTGGTTTTGCAACAACAGGAGGCACACTGGTTGGGAAACATTGTCTGTTTCCTAACTCTGTTTTTCCCAACCCGTGTGCCTCCAGCTGTTGCAAAACTATAACTACCAGCATGCACTGATAGACTGTGCATGCTGGGAGTTGTAGTTTTGCAACAGCTGGAGGTCCCCCCCCCCCCCCCCCCCCCTGTGAATGTACAGGGTACATTCACATGGGCAGGGGCTAACAGCGAGTATCAGGCTGCAAGTTTGCGATGCAGCAAATTTTGCGCGGCAGCTCAAACTCGCAGCGGGAAGCTCGCTGTAACCCCCCGCCCGTGTGACTGTACCCTAAAAACACTACACTACATTACACTAACACAAAATAAAATAAAAAGTAAAAAACACTACATATACACATACCCCTACACAGCCCCCCTCCCCAATAAAAAAAAAAACGTCTGGTACGCCACTGTTTTCAAAATGGAGCCTCCAGCTGTTGCAAAACAACAACTCCCAGTATTGCCGGACAGCCGTCGACTGTCCAAGCATGCTGGGAGTTTTGCAACAGCTGGAGGCACCCTGTTTGGGAATCACTGGCGTAGAATACCCCTATGTCCACCCCTATGCAAATCCCTAATTCAGGCCTCAAATGCGCACAGCGCTCTCACTTTGGAGCCCTGTCGTATTTCAAGGCAACAGTTTAGGGCCACATATGGGGTATCGCCGTACTCGGGAGAAATTGCCTTACAAATTTTGGGGGGCTTTTTCTTCTTTCACCCCTTATGAAAAGGTGAAGTTGGGGTCTACACCAGCATGTTAGTGTAAAAAAATAAATTTTTTACACTAACATGCTGGTGTTGCCCTATACTTTTCATTTTGACAAGAGGTAAAAGGGAAAAAAGCCCCCCAAAATTTGTAATGCAATTTCTCCCGACTACGGAGATACCCCATATGTGGGCGCAAAGTGCTCTGGGGGCGCACATCAAGGCCCAGAAGGGAGAGTGCGCCATGTACATTTGAGGTGATTTGCACAGGGGTGGCTGATTGTTACAGCGGTTTTGACAAATGCAAAAAAAAAAAAACCCCACATGTGACCCCATTTCGGAAACTACACCTCTCACGGAATGTAATGAGGGGTGCAGTGAGAATTTACACCCCACTGATGTCTGGCAGATCTTTGGAACAGTGGGCTGCGCAAATTAAAAATTTTGTACAGCCCACTGTTCCAAAGATCTGACAGACACCAGTGGGGGGGGTAAATGCTCACTGTACCCCTTGTTACGTTCCTCAAGGGGTCTAGTTTCCAAAATGGTATGCCATGTGTTTTTTATTTGCTCTCCTGGCACCATAGGGTCTTCCTAAATGCGACATGCCCCCGAGCAAAATTTGCTCTCAAAAAGCCAAATATGACTCCTTCTCTTCTGAGCATTGTAGTTCGCCCGTAGTGCACTACAGGCCAACTTATGGGGTACCTTCATACTCATTTTGGGGGGTATTTTCTGCTATTAACCCTTGAAAAAATGTTAAATTTGGGGGGAAACACACATTTTAGTGAAATTTTATTTTATTTTTTTACATATGCAAAAGTCGTGAAACACATGTGGGGTATTAAGGCTCACTTAATTCCTTGTTACGTTCCTCAAGGGGTCTTGTTTCCAAAATGGTATGGCATGTGTTTTTTTTTTTTTTTTGCTGTTCTGGCACCATAGGGGCTTCCTAAATGCAACATGCCCCCAAAAACCATTTTAGAAAAAAGTACTCTCCAAAATCCCCTTGTCGCTCCTTCGGTTCTGAGCCCTCTACTGCACCCGCCGAACACTTTACATAGACATATGAGGTATCTGCTTACTCGAGAGAAATTGGGCTACAAATATAAGTATACATTTTCTCCTTTGACCCCTCGTAAAAATTCAAAAATTGGGTCTACAAGAACATGCGAGTGTAAAAAATGAAGATTGTGAATTTTCTCCTTCACTTTGCTGCTATTCCTGTGAAACACATAAAGGGTTAAAAGGCTGACCGATTATCATTTTGAATACTTTGGGGGGTGCTTGTGAGTGATTTGTGAGTTGCTATGGCTTATATATGCAGAGCTCTAAATGCTCAGCATACACAGATTTAAAGGCTAACATTCTGACTTTCCAAGAATGCCACTGTAAGGGAACATGGGAGCCGATTTCATGCTGCAATTTTTTTAAATTTAGTTTAATGCATAACATTCAGTGTATGTTAACCTCTAGCATACAACCAATGTAAATTATATATGTATTTTCTAACCTTGTACTTGTTTGGTTGTGCTTAAGTTATTTTAAGAGTTACCCATTTTTATGTTTGGACATTAGTTTACCTTCTTTTCATTTTCATTCTAAATTTCAGATCATATCGGACTTGGAGTCCTGGAATGAAGAACTTGCTTTACAAATGAGCAACTTTGACACAGAGGACCTGACTCTTGCAGAGCAGCGGTTACAGCACCATGCTGATAAAGCACTAACTATGAATAATCTGACCTTTGATGTGATCCATCAAGGACAAGAACTTCTCCAGTATGTCAATGAGGTGCAAACATCAGGTATGTTAATATTAAATTGTGTTAATGTGTTTGTTATACTTATATCACAACAAAATATATATTTTTTAATTTATAAGGATAGTTCTCTGTGCACATACTTTAAAGGAGAAAAAGATGAGCAGGTATCCCTATATAACATTCAGTACTTGGTGCTACTAAAGCCGTATATCCAAATAATTGTAGTGCTACAATTAATTTACACATGGTATACTACATTACAAAAAAAAGCACACAGATTTTTTTTTTTATCGGATACTATTTTAAAACCTAGAGTAAGAACATATCCCCGCCCTCAACAAACCTCCCCCCCCCCCCCCCCCCCGCACCAATAAAACAGTCCCAAGTTCACCACAAGACAGAGTCAATCCATGATAAACCTTCACGTGAGCCGGTATATGAGAAACCATGACAGCCGTCCAAGCATTCCAAAGAAAAGGACAAGGAGAAGTGAACAAAGCAACACATAACATGCAGCGTACAGACAAAGCAGGCACTACCAGTATTTATTCCAAACAGCAGTCAAGTCATTCAGAGTGAGGCATCCGTGGGTCAAGAACCCCCCCCAACCAAACTTACCCTACAGATGCCGGAGGAGGGCACCATTTAGGAATCATATGAACCTATCCTGAATTTGCACACCCAGTGGCCCTATATCACATGAAACTTACGGGGTAGCCTTACGCTGGTCACCCCTCTCCAGCCAAACCGTAGTGGATTCCCGAGCAGTAACATCAAGTACAGTAGGAGGGCTAGGTCTGATCCAATACTGGGCTATAAGTTTCCTAGCTTGGTACAATATACAAAGTACACCAATTTCTACCCCAGATTGCTTTGTGCCACATCCTATAAGACCTAACAAGCAGGGCTTAGGCTCAAACGACAAAACGATCCTGTACACCTTACAAATGAGCAGGAGCACTTCCTTCCAATAAGTAACTAAAATGGCTAATTCCCATACCATATGAAATAAAAGGGTCCACTACTGGCCACACCTGGGACAGGTGGAGTCAGATTGGAGATCAAGCTTATGCAAGTGCACCAGAGTTTGATATACTAGGAACAGCTGGGACAAACAGTTGGCCTTAGAAAGAGATAAGAATGGGGTGAGTGCTAAGGCAGTAGACCACTCATAATCAGTCAGAGGACCTTGATCCCCTTCCCATTCACTGTGGATCATCAATGGGAATCTCTCACCATAAGCGTGGAGAAGATCTGTGTATAGCCAACGAGATGATACCAGCAGACTCTACTTTCATAACCACAGATTCTCAGGGGGTCTAGTCAGAGCTCCAATGTGTAGAGGTATACACCCTCCATTCTTAACCATAAGCATTTTGCCCGTTGGACCCAGAGTATTGCTGAAAAATTTACAGAAAATGTAAACTGGGTAAGTATTATCCATGAAGACGGGCACCATTTTTGGTGTGTGGAGTTTCAAAGGCCATTAGCACACTGGGCATTCTGGAAAATGAATATGTAAAGCAACTCAATCACACTACCTTCACAGGTAGCATCCCCTAAACATCAGCGTTTAGCTCCCGTTACAGAGTCTCAGAAACTGATTGGGATTTAATGCCAAGCCAGAATTCTCAGAAGGGAAGAGGACCCATCTGCAGACATTGCTGTTTCAGGGTGTTGCTTTTGGCTGAAAGGAGTACTCCAGGATGGGATAATTGTCCTTCATACTGCCGACAGTAAAAAAAAAAAAAAAAATATAGAGGTACATACCCTCCATCACTCCCCTGATACCTCCCGCAACCCACTCCGGCCTCTGCCGCAATCCTCTTCCTGGCCTCTGCCGCAATCCGCAGCGAAGTCCCGCCTTGGCTGGCGATAGGCTGAGCGTCAGTGTGACGTTTTCTGCCTCGGCACCTGCTGCTGGGGCCAAAAACGTCACACTGTTGCTCAGCCTGTCACCGGCCGAGGTGGGACTTCGCTGAGGCCGGTGATTGACTGGGTGCAGTACGACTCACCGACCACCAGCAACCAGGAAGAGGACCTGACATTTTTTATTTAAAGCAGAGCGTTTCATACTTTTTATTTTTTTATGACACACTTTTTTTTTTTTTTTTATGCATAATTTTGTTACACAATAATCCAGTCTTAGGTCATACTCCCTCCCACTGTGATTGAAACACTTACACTGTTTCAACCCCATTACATATGCTGTGTATGGGCAGTACCTGTATGATCGCTTGACCCTAGTGTGCATACATAAATACAACAGTACATGCAGTAAAACAGTAAAAGTACATGCAAACTGATATAGGCCAATTATTGTGTGACTTACCTACACACTGCGACTGACACTTCATGACACATTTTGGAAAGCTCTGCTTTAACCCCTTAAGGACGCAGCCCATTTGGGCCTTAAGGACGCAGACAATTAAATTTTTCGGTTTTCGTTTTTTCCTCCTCGTCTTCAAAAAATCATAACTTTTATATTTTCATCCACAGACTAGTATGAGGGCTTGTTTTTTGCATGACCAGTTGTCCGTTGTAATGCCATCACTCACTTTACCATAAAATGTATGGCGCAACAAAAAAAAATACTATTTGTGTAGTGAAATCAGTTTGGTCTGAAAAGAAAACCGCAATTTTGCTAATTTTGGAAGGTTTTGTTTTCATGCCGTACAATTTACGGTAAAAATGACGTGTTCTTTATTCTTCTGGTCAATACGATTAAAATGATACGCATGATAACATACTTCTCTATTACTGTTGTGCTTAAAAAAAAATCGCAAACTTTTTAACCAAATTAGTACGTTTTAAAATCCCCCTATTTGAAGACCTATAACTTTTTCATTTTTTCATATAAGCTGCGGTATGAGGGCTCATTTTTTGCGCCGTGATCTGTACTTTTTATTGATATCATATTTGCTTATATAGAACTTTTAATCAATTTTTTATTAATTTTTTGGGGGATAAAATGTTATAGAAAAGCATCCATTTTGGACTTTTTTTTTATTTTTACGTTCTCGCCGTTCAACGTACTGTATCATTAACATTTTATTTTAATAGTTCAGATATTTACGCACACGACGATACCAAATATGTATATAAAATATTTTTTTAACACTTTTTGGGGGTGAAATAGGGAAAATGGACAATTTGCGTTTTTATTGGGGGAGGGTTTTTTCCATTTTTTTTTTACTTTTATTTTTACACTTTAATAGTTCCCATAGGGGACTATTTATAGCAATCACTCGATTGCTAATACTTTTCAGTGCTATGTATAGGACACAGCACTGATCAGCATTATCGGTCATCTTCTGCTCTGGTCTGCGGGAAGGCAGATCAGAGCAGTAGACGCCGGGAAGGCAGCGGAGCAAGGTGAGGGGACCTCTGTCTGCCGTTCTGGATGGCCGGATCGCCGCGGCAGCCATTTAAGTGACCGCGATGCTGCAGAGGCCGTGATCTGTATTGATCATGGCATCTGAGGGGTTAATGGCGGACATCCGCGGGATCGCGGATGTCCGCCATTATGGGCAGGTCCCTGGCTGCAATCAGCAGCCGGGACTTGCCGCGCATGATCCGGGCATCGCTCCGATGCTCACGGTTATGCTTAAGATGTAAATGTACGTCCTGATGCGTTAAGTACCACCTCACCAGGACGTACATTTATGTCCTCCGTCGTTAAGGGGTTAAAGAATAAAAATGATTTGAGTTTTACTTGGATGCTTTTTTTTTTTTTTTTGGCAGTGAGGAGTCCAGATCTACTTGTTGTGTGCCGCTTACCACTTAGAGATGTATTATCAGAAAATGACTTGAAGGGGTACTCTGCCTATAGACATGCTATCCACTATCCAAAGCATAGGGGATAAGATGTCTAATTATGGGGGTCTGGCCTCTGGGACTCCCCGCAATCTCCGCGCAGCACCCTGTGTTATGTTTATGTTTAAAAGCGCTTGTTGCAGGCAGCCGTGGTGTTGTCACACCACGCCCCCTCCATTTATGTCTGAGATGGGGACCGAACCCCGCTATCAGACATCTTATCACCTATTTTTTGGATAGGGGCTGAGTACCCCTTTAAAGTGACTTGATGATTAACTTTTTCATACGGAAGGACACAACTTTTAGACATAAGAAAGGGAAGGAATTCAAGTTGCCAAATATGCATCTGAAATATCCTTTCTGTTAATGTTTGACACAATCTAATAATTTTTTTTTTTTTTTTAAACCCCCTTTAGGACCAGGCAAATGTTGGCCTTAATGACCAAGGCCCATTTAAAAAACATAGTTATGACATAAATCTGTTTTTAATTCACATTTACAATATGCCTACTTTATGTTGGCATTATTTGTTAAATGTTGTTTTACTTTTTAAGGACGTTATGGGAAGTTTTGCAGCAATTTTCAAAACTATAGAGAAAATTTTAATATCAGATTTTTTTAGGGACCAGTACAGTCCTGAAGTAGATTTGAGGGGCCTGTATGTAAGAACCCCTTATAAATCACCCCATTATAAAAACTGCATTACTCAACGTAATAAAAGTGACATTTGGGAAGTTTATTAACCCTTTAGGTGTTTCACTGAAATTTAAGCAAAGTGGAAGTGGAATTCAAAAATGTTATTAATTTTTTTGAATCTAGTTTTCTCATTCAGCTCCATTGGGGGACACAGGAACTGTGATTATATCTTGCTGCCACTAGGAGGCTGACACTAGGCATACAAAAAAAGTCAGCCCCTCCCAGCAGGGTATACCCCACCTCCTGTCTTAGAGACACTCAGTTTTAGCTTAGTGTCATAGGAGGCAACACGAATCTGGATTGCTCCAGGTCTGATCTTTATTATTTTTTAGTGTTAGTGTTTAGACTTTTTCTTCTTTTTTATTTTTGTAGGTAGGGGCGACAGGAGCATGGCGCTGCCTGTTTCCCCACATGCGACTGAAGGGCACGGTACCATAGTGTATGGTCCGTTAACCCTTCCTCGCCACCGGCCAGCACCAGGTTGTACCTTGGGTCCAGGTCACCTTTTGCCTCTGCTCGCCCCGCTTCAAGAAGCCTGGCATGATGCAGCAGGCTTAGTCTGGTGAAGACTTCTGGGGACAGACCTTCTGGAGGTAAGTATACCTCCGTGTTCAGGTAAGTTCCTTACGCCCCTAATCCCCCCTCCCTCTTCTGTATAGGGCTTACCAAAGGGGGGCAGTCTTTATTGGGGGGGGGGACCCCTTATAAGTGGGGTAGGGACAGTGGTGACTTTGATCACAGTGCGTTTTCGTCTGGGGGTGGCAGCTCCTCACACATAGTGAGTCAGCTGCAGACCCCCCAGACAGTGTGAGCCATACAGTCTCCGGCTGCCGCCCCTGCAGTGGCGGCGGCTGCCGCTTCTTCCATGTCAGGGCGGCGCGCTCGGCCGGGTCCGGCCCGCTAATTTAGCTCCGCCCCGCGGGCGGTCTCCAATGCGGGCTTCTCCGGCGCATGATGACCGGTACCAGGCCGCTGCTTGTCAGCATCTGCACTGGTCCCGTCTGGGTTCCAGCGCCGCGGACAATCCTCTGCTCAGACAGCCGTCCCAGCAGAGGCTGACGGCTACCGACTTCTGCGCGTCCATCTCGGCCGGGTACCAGGCCTACACTTTACTCCGCGGCTTCGGCCTGGTCCCGGCCGAGTGTAGCTCCGCCCCCTTCTTTGCGCTCTTTGAGTGCCAACTCTTGGCGCTGGCACAGGGAGGGCTGATTCAGCCTATCAGGATACAGGCTGTCTCAGCCTCTCCCGTGCAAGTGCGCGAATGGTAGCTCCTCCTTTGGGTCACGTGACCGGAGCCTACCTCACTCCTTCACACGCTGCTGCACGTTGCTCCTGTGGGCTCCATTCCAGTCGGCTGTCCTATATCCATGGGTAAGAACGTCCAGGAACCTGGGTGAGCTCATTCCAATTCTTCTCTCACTAATTGGCTGTACTTGGCAATGTCTGCCCCCAGCTTACAACCTTCCCACCTGCTTTGGTCACTAACTATCCCTTTCCCTTATCCCCTTACACCCTTCCCTTCAATTTCCTGGTTGGACTTGATGGACGTATGTCTTTTTTCAACCATACTAACTATGTAACTATGCTTGCACAGTGTGTAGGGTTACATTTTCGGGGGCTTCGGCTGTACCTACTTGTTCTGCCTGCTCTTCCTCACTCCCTACTACCCCCACCCAAGACTCTCCTTCGGGGTCTGTGGCTCCTGAATCAACACAGGTTTGGGTGGCTTCCCTCTCCCAGACTATTTCAGACCTGACGCAAGCTTCTAAGGATGTGGCTACAGCCTTAAAGCAGTCTTCCCTGCGTCCTTCTCAGGAAGCTAGTTCAGCCTCTTCGGACCGCAGGTGCTCCCACAGACTCCCATGAGTCTTGTATCCTGACTCCTTTCCTGATCATAGGTGCCACTCGCGCTCCAGATCTCCCGCTACTAGGTGGTGTTCCCGGTCACGCGACCGTTCTCCTAGGGGCCGTTCCCCCGAACCGCCAGTCTAGATCCCGGTCACCCAGATCAGGAGCCTCAACTACCCGTTCCCGATCCCCTGGTGAACTGGCAGAACCTCATTCGGATTCTGAGGAACTGTCCTCCATGTCTGACTTGGTGGATGGCCTAGTGTCTGCAGTGAGGGACACTTTCCGTCTACAGGACCCTCGGACCCTGCTCCTGAGGTCTCCTTTGCCCGCGCTCCTCGCTCTCCTAAGTACTTCCAGTCTCATAAGGAGTTTGATCTGCTTCTGGAGACAGCCTGGAAACTTCCAGAGAAGCGCTTCCAAGGCTCTAAAAAACTGAAGACTCTGTGTCCATTCCCTCAGGACCTTATATCTAAATGGACTGTTCCGCTATCGATGGACCCTCCGGTCTCCCGTTTGTCCAAATCCACCACTCTACCGTTGGCTGATGCCGCTTCCTTTAAGCATCCAGCGGACAAGCTGTGGGATCCTCCCTGCTTCCGGCTTTTTTTCCACTTGGGTCTGTTGTCCGGGGCCTCCCTGGACGATCTGGCTGACATTGCCCGTCAGGTGTCGGACACAGGTGAATATTTATGCCAGGTTTCGTTGGAGTCTGCTCGCTGTGCGGCTGTCGCGTCTGGCAACCTGGTCGCCATTCGGCGTTCTATGTGGCTCAAAGCTTGGAACGCCGATTCGGCTTCCAAGAAATCACTGACGGCTATGGCCTTTACTGGCAGTCGCCTTTTTGGAAAGCGACTAGATGACATAATCTCTGAGGCTACAAGAGGTAAAAGTTCTTTGCTTCCCCAGAACAAGGCTCGCAACACTGCGGCTCGTGGGGGTTTTCGTAAGTCAACCTCTTTTCGGTCCTTTCGCCCCTTGGGTCAAGGGCGCCAGGAAAAATCGAGCCCCTCGCAAGGTAGGCAGGGCCCGTCCTTCAAACTTCGCTCCTCCTGGAAGCAGGATAATCCCTCCAACTGATTTCCCGCTAAATCAGGAACCCGTAAACCCGCCTCGACCTGAAGGGGCGCCCTCACCTGGGACTCCGTCCCGGGTGGGCGGTCGTTTACTTCTTTTTCGGGACTTCTGGACGTCTATTTGGCACAAGTCCAGGACTCTTGGGTTCGGGACGTCATCTCCGACGGTTACCGAATCAAGTTCGCTTCTTTTCCCCGGGATCGTTTTTTTTCCGATCCTGGCCTCCTCGTTCACCTACTCTGGCAAAAGGTTTTCATTCTGCCATCTGCACTCTGCTGCAGCAGAGGGTTATCATGCCTGTCCCGCCACAAGACCGTTTCAGGGGTTTCTACTCAAACCTCTTTGTGGTGCACAAAAAGGAGGATTCAGTCCGTCCGATTTTGGACCTAAAGCTTCTCAATCGGCATCTTCGCCACTTCCGTATGGAGTCCCTGTGGTCGATCGTGGCGTCCATGGATCAGGGCGAATTCCTGTCTTCAGTGGACATTCGGGATGTGTATCTTCACATTCCGATTTTTCCTCCTCATCAATGTTTTCTGCGTTTTTCCTGTCCGCAGGGTCACTTTCAATTTGTGGCTCTGCCCTTCGGCCTGGCTACAGCCCCCCGGGTTTTTACCAAGGTCCTGGCGGCTGTCATGGCCATTCTCAGGTCCCGGGGTGTGTCTGTCCTTCCTTACCTGGACGACTTGCTTATCAAGGCCCCGTCCCGGATCCAGAACGAGGAGAGTCTTCACATCACTCTGCTGACCCTAACCAGCTTCGGGTGGCTGATCAACGAGGAGCAATCCAACCTTTCTCCCTCCCGATCTCTGGTCTTTCTGGGCCTCCGGTTCAACACAGAGAGTGCCCGAATCTTCCTCCCTCAGGACAAATGGAGTGCCCTGTTGTCAGGTTTTTGTCTCTTGAGACGCCCTTATCCAGTGTCCGTTCGGACATGAATGGCAGTACATGACATCACGGCCCGTTCCCTTAATGCAAGCCTATGGCAGGGGGCCTTCTCTCATAGACTTGTATTGATGGGGGCGGGCCGTGAAGTCACGAGGGGCGGAGCCATGACGTAACTATGCTCCGGCTATTGCGCGTCATTACGTGCAGAGCGATCTCGCTCTGCGCAGTAATGATAGCGGGGTGCTGCAGCAGCGATCCCCAGGGTCCCCAGCAGCGGGAACCCGGCGATCTGACATCTTATCCCCTATTCTTTGGATAGGGGATAAGATGTCTAGGGGCGGAGTACCCCTTTAAACGTCTCTTCTCAAGACTAAACAATTGTAACTCATTTAATCACTCCTCATAGCTAAGATGTTCCATGCCCCATATTAGTTATGGGGCAGTACAGTTCCCCCACAGACATACAGCCATCAGCCATATACAGTGTATGGCTGGAGGCTTTGTCTGTTTACTGCCCCAATTCAGTGCTCTGACCACCACTCCTCCGGTCCGGGGTCACGATCTACTGCTATGGCCTATGGGCCATAACAGTAGGTCCCGGGACTGGAGAAATGGTGGTCGGAACACCGAAGATGATGTGCTGGTGAGTGGTAACTTACCATACCAAGGCGTAATCCTCACTGCTGCGCTCCACTCTTCTCCTATGGGCGCACATACGGGATGTCAGTGACGTCCCTGCGTGCGCTACCTCCCAGCGGCCCCTGTGTTTTGAAGTTAACGCAGGGCCGCAGAGAGGTAACCGGGGTATCCTTGTGTCCTGAAAAGATTTTTCGGGACACAGGGATGCCCTGAATGCGACGGGGGCCCCTGCGGGCACGGGGCCCGGAGCAGGCGCTCCAGGAGCGCCAATGATGATCCGGCCATGGCCAGAGCAATGAATATCTTTGCCAAGCCGCAAATATATTCATTGTGGGCTGCATGTTTGACACCCATGTTGTACAGGTTGGGTCATAGAAGAAGGAAAAAGGGTATATAGCAGTAAACTTCAACCAGGCGGACGGTGGTATATTGAAGAACGAGTGAAGAAAGGTCCCTGTATAAGAAAATCAGGTGGCGTTTAAGTCTATCCTTTTGGAAGTAAGTTTTCCTCAATGTTTCTTTGGTTTAGTAGAGCCAACAGATTCCCAAGGTGTTGGTATTGGGATGGAGGGTAGATCGGTCAGGTCTGTGACAGCCGCCCAGTTTGGAACATCCACGGAATCCCATTCTAAGATAGACACAGCATCTGTAAGATTCAAGCGGGAACGGGTGGTAAAGCGTTTACCAGCCGCAGAGAAGGGAAGACCAAATGGAAACAGCTGCTTATAAGCCACACCTTTTGAAGCACAAAAGTTCTGTGAAAGGTCTTAGGAGGATTCATTTAGATAAGGTAATACGTGCTAGGTCTTGAAAAATGAGAATGGGGGTATCTTCGAATTCAATACTAGATAGACCTCTTGATTTCCGGAGTATGTCATCTCTAACTGTAGAATTGAATTACCTGCAAATAACATCTCTGGGGGGTTCTTGCTGTTTTAGCTAGGCTCTAAGGGCTCTATGAGCCTGCTCGATTTCAATTTAGATTGGGAGAAGGTAGGAGTCTCCAAGTACTTTCATAAATATTTATTTGAGGGTAGATGAGAGCGATTCAGGAAGAACTGAATCAGGAAGTCCTTTTATCCGCAGATTGTTGCGCCTTCCTCTGTACTTAAAATCACACTCAGTTTTGATGTTATCACTATTCCTATTTACACTGGCTGATATTAATTCATTCTGTGCTAGATTTTGTACCCTATTATAAGCATCTGAAAGTAATGATGTAGGGTACCCCTTACTTATAAAACGTTCTTTTAAAGTGCGTGCTTGTCTGGTAAAATCAGAATCTAAAGTTCAATTTTTGCGAATGCGCAGGTATTGTCCATACGGAACATTTCTCAGCCATTTGGGGGTAGTGTGCACTTGAAAAATCTAAAAAACTGTTTAAATCAACACTTTTAAAATAAGTTTCAGTAAAAATTGCCCCATCCTCATTTTCCTTTATTAAAAGATCTAAAAATGCAATATGTGTATTAGAGAAGTTAAATTTCAAACCCCAATCGTTGTGATTGAGATAATCGACAAATAGGCTAGCTTGTTCGGGGGACCTCAAGGGACTGTGCTATGTGGAGGGACTCGAATCGCCCCATAAATAAATTTGCGTAACTTGGGGCTAAACAAGTCCCCATTGCACAGCCACTTGTCTGCCTGTCTAAAGTGCCATCAAACGAAAATACGTTGTGTTCCAAAATAAAATGCATTGCATCGTTCTAAAAAGTGGACTGTACCTTATCCGCATCAACGAGCAATGGTGGATATAATCCAGGAAAAATAGGAATTACCATCGGGCGCTTCTGCTCCTAGGACATACATAGGCAGCAGTCCATGTAGGGTAAACAGAGTAATTGCCCCCAGTAGATTTAGATCCAAACCCATTTCTTTTGTTTCGTCAGGTGACTGTGGCATGCGCAATAAATCACGCTGTCTTTGTTGTAGGATGGTGTGCACTGAAGATTCTTTTAGATCAACAGTTACTAATGATACTTTTTACATCAAAGGTCTTTTTAGCTGTGATAGTTCGTTTGTAATTTATTTAATATCCTGTGAGTGTTGTTTACAGTATGTCGGCTGTAACATCCAGCTGATTCGTGCCCGCATGAACAAGCACAGTTCTAATAAAAAAAACGGGTTCTTGTTACATAGTGTGTCTCGTCATTTTATGTCAGTTCACAATAAAAACGCGGATTGCTTGAAAGTCCAAATTTTAGAAATGGTTCCCGTAGATACACCTAATAGATATGAAAAACTTGTAAATCGGGAATCATTTTGGATCTTCAAGGTAGGCACTTTATTTCCTAACTGTCTTAATGAAACTATTGAGAACACACGAAACGCGTTGCATACTGGGAATAAACTTATTGTTGTCCTGTGTCCTGAGAGTTGCCTAGTCCTTCAGCGCCTGAGCTCCACCCTTCCTTGGAGGTGATTGTTGTTTTTTTTTCTTGTGCCAAATTGTGGAGCGGCAACAGTGGATCACCTTATACACCCTTATCCATGTTGTGCTGGCTTACGCACAACTTGTTTTGGTAAGCGCTACTTTACATTGAGCGTTTTGTACGATCTGGCGTTATTACACTATGGAGCGCTCCTTTTTTTGTCTCTTTCGGGTTAACTGCATGACATGTATAAATGTCGTGATCTGCGAACTACCTGCACATCATGACATTTTATATATGTCATTCTGCGGGAACGGGTTAAATTGGGGGGCCACTGATGTAAGGCGGATCACAGCAGATCTCCAAAATGATCTGCTGCGATCCACATTTAAATTAAAAAGCCGGTGGTACATGTGGCTACATGGCGTTGCCACTGGCTTCTATATAGACTGTAATGATTCATTATCCTTGCCGGGAGAGAAGAGCTCTGATTGGAGAATAGCTTTTCACCAATCAGAGCTCTCCTCTCCCGGCGGCGGGGATTATGAATTATGACAGTGTATTTAGAAGTCGTGTCAGTGCAGTGAAGCCGCATGTACCGCCGGCTTTTACAGTTAATAAATGCGGATCGCAGCGCGTCTCTGGATAATGACCTGCTGCGATCTGCACCTCAGCCCCTGGACTATAACTCCCATCATGGGCAGAGTCTGTCCATGATGGGAGTTGCAGTCCTTACTGTGTGAAAATACACACTTTGGTACGTGTCCTCCGAGGTGGTGTATATTTGCACAAAAAAATGAGACTTGAGTTCTTTTTGTGCGTCAAAAAAAACACGCAGTTAGTAAATCGATGTCTACGGGAAAAATGGCTCTACGGTACACCCGAAGGGTGACATCTTTAGAAAAAGTTCCACCAAAAATGACGCACAAAAAAGAACGCAGAAAATATTATTGCGCAAGATTTTGCGCAAGAAAATACACTTAAAATTACGCTATATAGATTGATGAATCCCCCCACAGTGAAGTTAAAATAGTCAGTCAGTGAAGCTGCACTGTCAGAATGATGGAGAACGAAGGCAGGAGTGAAAAGTAGAGCAAAGCCCAGACTTCCCTCCAAAAGGAGGAAAGCAACAGATACTTCCAGAACTCATGGATTAGGAGAGGAGAAGGGGAACATTTAGTAAATTTGAGTTGGGACAGAGTACCAATGGGTCAAGATTATAAATGCCGCCTCGTGATACCTGCTGGAGATGGAGGAGGTGTGAGCCCATATCGCCCGTAGCGCAGTCTCAGTATCATCTAAGATGCCCTCGGTGCTCTCCTTGGGTCGACTTCTCTAATCTCACATCGAGCAGACCAAAGTAGATAATACTGGTCAGTGCTATGCCTATGCATAGCACTGAACAGGATTAGCAATATATTGATTGCAATAAATAGTCTTCTATAGGGACATAAAGGTAAGAAAATTTTTAGAAAATGTTAAAAGGCCTCTCCCCCAATAAAAATGTAATTTGCCCCAAAACCCCACCCCAAACTAAAAGCCCACCCCTAAAACTGATTTTTATACTTTTTAAAAAGTTAAATTCCTTTTTCCCATTTTATCCCCAAAAAGCGTAAAAAAATAATTAATAAATATATTTGGTATCACAGCGTATGTATATCAAAGTATAATGTAAATCATCCCGTATGGTGAGCGACATAAACATAAAAAGTCCAAATTTGCTGTGCTTTGGTCACGTCACATTCCAAAGAAAATAATATGCAATCATATAGTCACGTATTTGCAAAAGTGGTATAAAAAAAAACCCAGGTCACCGCGCCAAAAATGAGCCCTCATACAGCCCCATATACAGAAAATGAAAGTTAATAGGTGGTCAAAATAGGGTAATTTTAAACATACCCATTTTGTGAAAAAAAAATAAAAAATTAAATGCAGTACAATAAAGTAAATGTATGTAATTATTGGTACCATTTTAATTGTATTGACTCACAGAATAAAGAAAACTTGTAATTTTCACTGTAAAGTGTAAGGTATAAAAAACAAAACCCTCCAAAATATTTCAATTTCCTCTTACAAAATATAATTTTTGAGTTTGCCATCCATTTTATTGTAAAATAAGGGATGTAATTACAAAGTACTATTGGTCACACAGAAGAAAAGCCCTCACATGGGTCTGTGGTTAGAAATATAAAAGTTATGGTTTTTAGAAGGCAAGGAGGAAGAAAAAACCTCTAAAATAAAATTGGCTGTGTCCTTAAAATGATTCTCCGTTAGAGAATTTTTTTTTTCAAATCAACTGGTGCCAGAAAGTTTAAACATATTTGTAAATTACTTCTATAAAAAATTCTTAACCCTTCCAGAACTTATCAGCTGTTGTATACTACAGAGGATTCGAGTTGTTCTTTTCTGTCTGACCACAGTGCTCTCTGCTTACACCTCTGTCCATGTCATATTCAAGAAAAAGAAAAAAAACACGCCACCAGCGCTAAGGAAAAAGGTAAATCACGAAGATAAAAACCAACCTTTAGTTATATCAAACTTACTTCACTAGTGGTGACTGCAGATATACCAGCCTTTCAGGTAAGCATCCACAATAGACCAAAATGTTGTTCTCCTTTGTTCCCAATACCTTAATTAGAGGCAAAGTGGATTCAATACAAGGATTTTGATTTTGCAATCAATAATTTAACAATGAAATAAATAAAAAGCAAATATGTATACAAACTAGGACATATTAAACACGTTTCAGGGGGTTCTAACGTCCGCCTCCCTTCCTCAGGCATAATGTACAAGCAAAAAACATCTTTTATACTCACATAAGCAAAATGCACTCCTCTCTCAAGTGGGACGCTGAAGTCTTCACATCCGGATCCCCTTAGCCGGATGTGATGCTCCCTGAGTGCTTCCTCCAAGTTCTGGATTGAATGTCAGATCAACGGCTTCACATCTGCCCTATGGAATGCATAAACGTCACATCCATCCTGTGCCATGCAACGCTTGCATGTCTGTCCTGTGGAACGCTTACTGCGTTCCATCTACAGTGATATCATGTCCGTAACAAGGCTCATGTATTAAATGTATTAAAATGCAAATATAAAAGTGATAAATCGCTGTGGAACTAGATATACATTTATTTACTATAAACACATTTATTTTCTTGCTACATTTTTGGATACTGGTCCCTCCCTTTATTTTTTGTTGACAGGTTACTTATGGAGCTAATAAATTCTTGTGTGCGTGCCCTTCTACACAAACTTAGGTTTCTGTGTAATTATTTTCCTCAAATATGGTCACTAACTAGTGTGCTCCAATTTCTTTCCAAGATGGTATGTGGTTTGTGTATGGGATGCATTATATCCTGTCAAGAAGGCTGTATTAAACTTCTCCCTTTCCCTGTACTCTCCCCTTTGGAGCTAGGTCTATCAAAACATTCAGCCTGGCTCAGATTTTCAACCCTTCTCTGTGCCCCATCAATCAAGGATAGAGGATTCCTTTTTCCCCTAAAGCGTCCTCTCAAGAAGAATAGTTGTTTCTGGCAGTCCTTAATAGAACTGCAATTTCGCCTGATCCTTTTCATTTGGTCAAATGGGATATTCCTTTTCCATGATTTCAGGTAACAGCTATTAAAATTGAAATAGCTGTGTGAATCTACCTTTTTAAAGTGGGTCCTCGTGCAAACCGCTCGCTGATAGATGCTAATATCCATATCCAAAAATACCACCTCCCAGGCATCCATATGGGAAGTAAAATTTAGCCTCTTAAGGACCCACATTGACCCTGCGTCACATCGGGTCGTCCCAGCGGCTATCGACAGCCGGGACCCGTGGCTAATAACTGACATCACCGATCGCGGGGATGTCTGGTATTAACCCCTTAGACGCAGCGATCAAAGTTGATCTCCGCATCTAAAATGTTAAAAAAAAAAATGCTTCCTTGCAGCACAGTCGGGCTGATCGGGATCACCGCGGTGTCCCGATCAGCTGAGAGGACACGAAGAGGGTCCCTACCTTTCTCCTCGTTGTCCAATCTTCGATTGATTGCTCCAGCCTGGATCTCAGGCATGGAGCAATCAAGCACAGATTAAGCTGATCAATGCTATGTGTATGCAATGGCATAGCATTGATCAGTGTATGCAATCAAGGTATCGCATGTTATAGCCCCCTATGGGGGCTATACAAGTGTAAAAAATGAATAAAAATGATAACGTCCCATCAAAACGAAAATGATACCGGTAAAAACTTAAGATCACTGCGCAAAAAATGAGCCCTCATACATCCCCGTATGCGGAAAAATAAGTTATAGGGGTCAGAAGAGGACATTTTTAAATGTATTGATTTTCGTGCATGTTATGATTTTTACCAGAAGTAAAACAAAATCATACCTATATAAGTAGGATATATTTTAATCGTATGGACCTATAGGATAAAGATAAGTTACTGAAAATGCACTGTGTACAAACAAAAGCCCCCAAAAGTTACAAAATGGCGTTTTTTTTTTTTTTTTTTTTTTCAATTTTGGCCCACAAATATTTTTTGGTGGTTTCGCTGTCGATTTTTTTCTTACATTAATATTTAATTGGCCAATAAATTCCACCATGGACCATCAATATTACCACCAGGAATTCATAAAAATCTAAACCTATCAGTAGGAATTTCAGATTGGCAATCAGGAATTAAAAATATTAATAGAAAAGGCCTTAGAGAATTTATGAATTTTAAAAGGGAAAGATATTGTATTTATAATGCTAATCCTATTCCTTATTTTTATTTTTTACCTAATCAAGTCCTATTTTATTTTTTACCTAATCGAATCATGTGATTCCAAATATTTTGTATATATGCTACAATTTCCTTGCCAACTAAGTTATATAGGACGAGCCATAAATCCTTTAAGACAGTGTTTAAATAAAGATAGGTCCAATACTAAAAATAAGTATTTATTACATAGTTTTTGGAATACCATGATGAAAACTCTGAGAGTTTAAAAGTTACCCCAATAGATAAGATAAGAGGGAGACTTTAAAAAGTTATGCCATAGAGAGATGTATTTGATTTTTTGTTTCAACACATTAGTCCCGAATTGACTTAAAGGAGATATGCGGTGACAATCTTTTAAGTCATCCTGTGCCCGGGCTGCAAAAATAAACAAAAGCAAACTTTAACTCTCCTTCCTACCTTCCCCCGGCCAGAGCTACTTAAATGACAGTGCGCTCAGCCTATCAGCGGCCGATGCGGGACATTGCTGCGGCCAGCGATAGGCTGACAGCACTGTGACGTTCCTAGCCTAAGCAGCACGGAGCAGAGCAGCGCTGGAGGAATGGGACAGCGATATTTCCTCAACGGGGGAACGTAGGAAGGGGAGTTAAAGTTTGTTTATTTTTGCAGCTCGGGCACAGGATGACTTAAAAGATTGTCACCGCATATCTCCTTTAATGAGATTCTAGAAACGGTATTTTATTTGAATGTTTATACGCTATTATGTAGGCATTACAATATTGCTAGGAGTCGTATTGCTGTGTTTCATTGAACAATTTTATATTTGTTTAATTGGGAACAGCATGTTTTTCTCCTACTCCCTATATTTTTTTTCTAGGGTCTATATTGATATTTACAGGTTTATTTTATACATCTAATAATTATTTATCACTCTGTTTTATATTTGCCTTTTAACTAATAAAGGAGCCTTTTTACGGACATGACATCATTGTAGGTGGAACGCAGTAAGCGTTCCACAGGACCGACATGCAAGCGTTCCACGGCACAGGACAGATGTGACGTTTATTTTGTCATTTCCGCCCCAAGGTCCGTGGAGCGCTGCATGCGTTTCATAGGGCGGATGTGACGCATTTGATATGGTGTCTGGTCCGGAACTTGGAGGAAGAGCTCGGCGAGCGTCACATCCAGCTAAGGGGATCCGGATGTGACGCCTTCGGAGTTCCATGTGAGAGAGGAGTGAATTTTGAGTTAAAAAGATGCTGTTTTGTGCTTGTACATTATGCCTGAGGAAGGTGGGAGGACATTAGAACCCCCCGAAACGCGTTGTTTATGTCCTAGTTTGTATATGTATTATTATTTATTTTTATTATTTAATTATATTAAATTGATTGAGAAATCATAGTCCTTGGATTAAAACCACTTTGCCTCTAATTGAGAGATTGGGAACAAAAGAGAACATTTTGGTCTATTGTGGATGCTTATATCTGCAGTCCCTCTAGTAAAGTAAGTTTGATATAACTAAAGGTTGTTTTTTTTCTTCATGATTTATCTTTTTCCTGAGTGCTGGTGGCGTGTTTTTTCTTTTTCTTGCATATTGCTTTGAAGCCCAAATTGCGATCTACAATTTGGGGGATCTGCCGCGCTCTCCATACCCTATGGAGTGGATTTTGGGAGAAGCTAAGTGTTACTATAAAAACCTTGCAGCCTGGTGAGTGTCGTGGAGCGTCACTCTTGGAATTGGGTGAGTGTCCATGTGTACCAGGTGAGTCTACCTATTATTGATTCTTATATACCATTGGATTTGGAATGAGCGCTGCCAGTTTTTGATTTCACACTATGAGCATTCATCAGTTATTAAACGTCCGTTTTCTGTGTAAAAACGGATGTATGTTAACGGAAGAAATAACTGGTGCGAACGGTTGAGTAAATATTTAAGACCCGTTATAACATCCCTCATGTATGGCCACAGCCAAGACTAATACTACTACTCCCATCATGGAACAGACTTGTTTACATGATGGAAGTAGAAATTCCCTGGCTGCGGGAGTCTGCAGACAGCTGTGGAGTCTACATTAGTGTTTGTACTACTACCTCCATTATGAAACAGTCTGTTCCATGATGGGGGTTGTAGTACAGGGGCTGAGGGATTGATCGCACCGGGTCTCACTTCTGAGACCCGATACGATCAAAAGTTATTAAGCAGGGGAGCGGGCGGCATGGTCCGCAACCCTGCGATGTATCGTGTTTTAACTTCTTTAAATCCTCCCGCGGAGAGCCCTGAATGGCTGGTACTGAGAAGCCATTCAGGGCTCTCCGCAGGGTTTTTAAAATGAACATTGTGAGTGGCAGCGGGGGCCATATGTATATTAAAAGCGCTGTGGGGGGCAAGATGTATAGCCTATATATTTAGCCCCTAGCGCATTTATAATATGCCCCCTGCATTGCATTAAAAAAAGATATGACCCCTGCCAGCCTATGTGTGTGTTTGTGTGTGTGTGTGTATATGTGTGTATATATTTATATCTATATCTATATATATATATATATATATATATATATATATATATATATATATACACACACACCCCCGCCAGCGCATTTATATATACCCCCCGCAGCGCATTTATATATACCCCCCGCAGCGCATTAATAAACATATGACCTCCGCTATATATATATATATATATATATATATATGCGCTGGCGGGGGTCATATGTTCATTAATGCACTGCTGGGGGGTATATATAAATGTGCTGTCTGCTGGCACTATGTGCTGCTAATAGATATACTTTTCATTCATAGCGCTGCAGGGGTATATGTATATAGATGCGCTGGGGGGGGCAGACATATAGCGTTATCTGTCCCCCCCCACAGCGGTTCTATATACATATGCCGCTGCAGCAGTGCTATGTATGAAAAGTATTTCTATCAGCAGCATCGGGCTGCTGGCACTATGCGCTCCTGATAGAAATTATTTTCGTTCATAGCACTGCGGTGACCTATGACAAATGCGCCGGCGGGGTATGTATATGTGTGTGTGTATATGTATATATATATATAATACATACATGCGCTGGTGGGGTCATATGTTTCTTAATGCACTGCGGGGGGGGGGGGGGTGTATATATATATCTGGCCGCTGGTGGGGGTCATATTTTTGTTAATGTGCTGCGGGGGGCGTATTATAAATGCACTGGGGGGCTAGATATATAGGCTATATGTTGCCCCCCCCCCTGCAGTGCTATATGTCTTGCCCACACAGCGCTTTTAATATACATATGGCCCCCGCTGCTACATTTTAATGGCTCCTCAGAACTGCCCATTCAGGGCTCCCCACGGGGGATTTAAAAATGATAGTTAAAACAGGATACAGGGCCGCCCGCTCCCCTGCTTAATAACTTTTGATTGCATCGGGTCTCAGAAGTGAAACCCCGTGCGATCAATCCCTCAGCCTCTGTACTACAACCCCCATTGTGGAACAGACTCTGTTCCATGATGGGGGTAGTAGTACAAACACTAATGTAGCCTCCCCAGCTGTCTGCAGACTCCCGCAGCCAGGGAATTACTACTCCCATCATGGGAACAAGTCTGTTCCATGATGGGAGTAGTAGTAGTCCCTCAGCACTGCAGTAGTCTGCTGATGTCACCTCTTCGGAGCATGCTCAGAATTAATAACGGAGATTATAAACTAGGGATCGACCGATATAGTTTTTTTAGGGCCGATACCGATAATCGGTGCAGGTTAGGGCCGATAGCCGATAACTTATACCGATATTCCGGTATAAGTTATCGGCTATTTAACCCCCTGCAACACCGCTGCAGATCATTGATTTAAAACGGGCGCTTTAAATCAATGATCTGCAGTGGCTTTTGCGGGGCCATAGGCCGCCGCCGCCACCACCCGCTTCTCTCCCCTACCTGCCAGGGTGCTCGGGGCCATCCATCCATCCATCGTTCCTGTAGTGTCCGGGGCGTTCCGGGTGGAGGGTGGTCCGGTCCGGGCTGTCCTTCTTCTCCGGCGGGCCTCTTCTCCACTCCGGGCAGGCTCCGGCCTAGTACGCTGCATAGACGTCGCTGCGCAGTTACGCCCGTGCGCAGCGACGCACCTGATGTCACGGCGTAGCGGTGTCTATGCAGCGTACTAGGCCGGATCCGTACCACCCCAATTAGGGGTAAGTTTAATTTTTTTATTCACTCGGAGGGTGGGGGGAGGGGCCCGACCGGTATAGCGGTATGGGAAAAAATCCATACCGGTATACCGCCTAGCATCACGGTGCGGGGTGCGACGCGGTTGGTCGGAGGTGCGGTAAGGCGGGTCGAGGGGGTGGCGGTCGCGGTGCGGTGGGGGTGGTGCGGGGGGCGGGGCATTATCTGCTTATCGGCAAGATAATTGCCGATACCGATAATGCCCAAAATCGTGATTATCGGCCGATAATATCGGCCATACCGATAATCGGTCGATCCCTATTATAAACCAGGTGCAAATGGATGACATAAAGGCTCATCCGTTTGCCATAGACTTCAATGTTAAAAATAACGGCCGTTAATTTATCTGTTTCTTGTGACGGAAGAAAAATTTGTGCATGTGCCGTTAATTCTTCCGTCACAACTAACGTCCGTTATTCATGATGGGCTATAACTGGTCATAACGGATAATCAAAAAAAATCCCATAGGCGTTAATGGGATTTTGTAACGGACATTTAACTTCCTTTTTTTAAAGCTTTTCTAACGGACGTTTGTAATGGATCTTTTAACATGAATTTTATAGTGTGAAAGCAGCCTTACTCTGTCCATGTCAGGAACTTTACGGAGCATGAGAGGTTTGCTATGGGGATTCCTACTCTGGACAGTACCTGATATGGACAGAGGTGTCAGCATAGAGCACTGTGGTCAGACAGAAAAGAACAACTTAACTTCTTCTGTAGTATACAGCAGCTGATAAGTACTGGAAGGATACATTTTTTTTAATAGAAGTAATTTACAAATCTGTTTAACTTTCTGGAGCCAGTTCATATGAAGAAAAAAGTTTTCCAACAGAGTACCCCTTTTAGGCCAAAATGGAGTTAAAGATTGCACAACACGCTAATTGAGTTAAGGAGCCCAAGTGCCAGCGGTCCAAGTCATTTTCACAGTTTGAAGTAATGGTACAAAATTGGCTTGGTAATTTGAGCGAGACACCTAGGTATGTCAAGGAAAGGGAAAGGAGTGAGAAAGAAGAGTGAAAGGCAAGGAGTTGTTCAGGGCCTCAAACTTTTTGAAGTTAATCTTGTAGTTTGAGAGTGTCATATAAAGAGAAATTTCAGCCAGGAGGTTAAGGACAGTAACCAGGGGGGTTGGTAATGAAAAACAATAGGTCATCAGCATAGGCGGCAACCTTATGCTCAATGGAGCCAAGGCAGACCCCTGCGATGTCCACATTCTGGCAGACCAGCCTCAAAAAGGTTAGAGTGAGTATGGATATTATGGGAGATAAGGGGAAGCCTTGGCGAGTGCTGTTGTAAATTGAAAATGAGGCGGGCATGGCCCCATTGACCCGCACCACAGCTGAGGCAGAAAAGTACAATGCTCCTATCCACTGATTAGAATTTTTATTGGTGGCGATTCTTAAATCTTTTTGACCTTTTTCTAACATTTTTGTAGGGTACCATATATACAGACAATCTAAAGTGGACACTTTTTGGTTAAAAAATGCATTTCATACTTTAAAAATTACTGTGCATGCAACCCTGAAAGGAGAGGTGTAACAAACTCCTGTCAGGGAATTCAGTTTAGTTATTGAGTTGTAACACAACACACATGAGTGTGGCACTGTTTTTGGAAGAAAGCCTCTGTGTTTTTCCTGGATAATCGCTTTAAAGGAGTACTCCGCTGAAATTTTTTTTTCTTACATCAACAGGTGCCAGAAAGTTAAACAAATTTGTAAATTACTTCTATTGAAAAATCTTTATTCTTCCAGTACTTATCAGCTGCTGTATGCTCCACGTGAAGTTCTTTTCTTTTTGAATTTATTTTCTGTCTGACCACATTGCTCTCTGCTGACACCTCTGTCCATTTTAGGAACTTTAGTAAACCTACCTTGCTCTGGACAGTTCCTGACCGGTACAGATGTTTCAGCAGAGAGCACTGTGGTCAGACAGAAAGGAAATTCAAAAAGAAAAGAATTTCCTGTGGAGCATGCAGCAGCTGGTAAGTACTGAATGGATTAAGATTTTTAAATAGAAGTCATTTACAAATCTGTTTAACCTTTTGGCACCAGTTGAGTTAAAAAAAAATTATATATATAATATAATATATATCCGAATAAGAAAGAAAGAGTGGGGGTTTGCACTGCAACCCCGTGTATATCAGTTTAAATGTAGCACTGACAATGAGATGACCTGGTGAAATAAGTTTTTGGTGCCAGACATTAGTAGAACCAGCAATTCCACAAATAATATCCAAAAGGCAAAGAAAGCTTGTCTGCACTCACCACGTTTGAAGCATAAAATCCGGACTTTATTTTGACAATGTCCATATACAAAAAAAAGTTCACCTGGGTGTAGGGAGGGAAGGCAGCTCCCAGCTTGGAGCCAGAGCTGCTTATGAGAACGACATCGCAGTTTTGCGTCAATGACGCAACTTCCTGTTCCTTTCTGGTAACTTTTTTTGGACATTGTCGAAATAAAGTCCGGATTTTATGCTTATATATATATATATATATATATATATATATATATATATATATATATATATATATATATATATATATACACACACACACACACACACACGCATACATTTTCCAGTGGAGTACCCCTTTAAATAGTTCAAGCATCACCTAAAACAAGACACACCAAAATTCAGGCATGGATCATACTCCAGCAAAAACTTCTATGAATTCCTAACCCCAATTGTTCAGCTGTTTCTGAGATAAAGTACAATCCTTGGCTCTTTGCCAAAATAGCGTGTTTCGACCACCACATGACGCAGCGACCGACACACCCCTCAATACATAACTATAGCAGAGGTGGAGACTGCCGAATGCAGGGCTCAAACTCTCCCTTAGAGATGCTTTGTGGGGGCGTGTTGGTTCAATATCCTTAGGATAGGGGATAAGTAAGGATTACACTCAGGATCACCTACACTAGCCACCTGTATAGTTAGTTTAGTGAGGGTGAGCCATCTTTGTTTCTCTTTAAGCTGCGGTCTACCTATCTTAACTTTTTTTTATTTTATTTTTTTATAGGAGTTGATCTTCTCTGTGACAGAGATGTGGACATGGCTACTAGAGTGCAAGATTTACTTGAATTTCTCCACGAAAAACAACAAGATTTGGATCTGTCAGCAGAGCAACACAGAAAGCATCTGGAGCAATGTGTTCAGCTTCGTCACCTTCAAGCTGAAGTAAAACAGGTATAACATGACTTGTAATTTGGAGGAATGTTTAAAAAAGAACCTTTCACCAAGACTTCGCACGGTCTGCAACCGCACACTGCAATGCCACTCCAGGCCTGCACCACAGATCTCAGGAGACATCAGAGGAGCTGCTTTCATAAAGATGCTTTTGGGGATAAGCGGGACCTCAGGATATGAGCAATGATATTGGGCCATGTCTGAGAAGTCAATCATGATTTTAGTCTAGGGCATTTTCTGCAATATTTTCTGCAACTTTTAAATCTCTTTACCATATTTAGAGCACTTTGTGCAGTGGTCACTGATTTATCACATACAACTTTTTATGAATTGTCACAAAACTGTAGCACAGGCCAGATTTAGAAGTTATCAGAGGGCAGGTCAACCCTTCCCTATAGAACTATCGACATGGCTCTGTGCGGAAATTGTATTAAGGTCCGTGCGACATTTGATACAATAGCTGCACGGATGCCACTTCTCTGCCACATTTAACCAGACTAAAGTTCTGGGATGATTTATCAAAGTCTGTACGCCATTTGATAACTGTGGCGCATGTTTGCCACTTTCATACGTGAAATTTGCAGTATAGCGGTCAAAACTCACCAGATTTTATAAATTCCCCTCAGGATCTTTGGACTTCTTCCAAAGTGACTATGGCTTTCTCTCTTACCAGATCCCTTCACCTCCAGTTACTTAGTTTTTGTGTACAGTCAGCTCTAGGAAGAGTCACAGTTAATCCAAAATTCTTCCATTTAAGAATTATGTAGTCTTGAGAACTTTCAGTGCCGCAGAAATCTTTTTAGTACCCTTCTTCAGATCTGTGCCTCCACACAATCCTCTCTGTGTTCTTCACACAGTTCTTTCAATTCCTTTCCCAATCATGTCCAGTCAACTGAATTTACAATAGGTGGACTCTAATGGAGATGTAGATATATCTTAAAGTATGATGGAAAGAACCTGGAACTACAGTTATCAAAACAAAGATAGAGAATAGAGAATAAGTTATTTTACACCACAGATGTCCTTAAATCCCTTCTGGATCAGGCTTATTTTGGCCTTATCCCCTTAAGGATGCAAGAACTTTTCATTTTTGCGCTTTAAAGTTTCCACCTGCATACCCATATGAAGGCTTGTTTATTGCACTACCAATAGTTCTTTGTAAGGACATCATTTACCACAAAATCTACAGCAAAACAAAAAAATATATATTTGTGGGGTGAAATTGAAAGAGAAAAAAAAGTTTTCATACAACTTTTTGTACGAAAAGGAGTATGCCTAAAACAGTCCTTCTGATTCCTATAACTTTTTATTTTTCCATGTACAGATTTTTTTATGCTATATGAAGTTACAAAAAATATGCAGTTACAAAAATTCTCAGTTATATTTTAATAGTTCTGACATTAATGGATTCAATGATACAACACGTGTTTGTTAGTTTTTTACACAATTTTATCTCTGTTTTTACCTGAAGGGCCAATTCCAGTTTTCCAAATGTGACGTGTCTTGTAATAAGAGACACATGTCTCTTACAATAGGTTGTAATAACTTTGAAGTGCTTTCACTGAGCGAAGCAATTCAGAGTTTATATTGTGAAATATTGTACTTTATATCAGTGGTATCAACAAATCTTTCATACATTCACATTTTTTTTCAAAAAACTCCAAAATATTGTGAAAAAATGTAACATTTTTGGCTTTTTTAATAGTTTTTTAAGGCGTTCACTGTGCAGTAAAAATTGTCTTTTATTTTGTGTCTGCATATAGCTTTTTATGGATTTTTATGGATTTTTTCTGCCATAATGCAACAGCCATAATGTTTTTATTTTTTGTCCAATTCCATTGTGTGAGGGCTTATTTTTTTTTGTGTGTCAAGCTGTACTTGGTACAAATTTGGCGATACATGCTACTTTTTGTTTTTTATTCTGCATTTTGGGCCAAAATTTGCGTTTTTTTTTAATGTGTGTGTGTGTTTTATATATATATATATATATGTGTGTGTGTGCAACAATACCTTTTTAAATATACATTTTAAGGGAGGGTGTTAATACAGGGCTTTATTGGGAAAGGGACATTTATTTGTTATTACACATTTATTTATTGAAATGCCTTTTTATTTTTATGCTTTTCACTTTTTACCTGTTATACTATACTGCAGTACATCTGTACTGCAGCACAGCATTACTTAAGTATTAGGGTATGTTAATATGGTGGAACTGACGCAATTCGGCAGAATTTTGCTGAACGGAATTGTGCCGGAATTTGTGTTCTCAGAACCTAGAATTCATACCTTTACACTGACATTTAGCCTGTGCAATGCAGCATATAGCTGAACCTGCTGTACTAAGCCACCCCTCCTGACATCACACCCCGCCCCCTCAAAGCAAGTCTATGGGAGATTGTCACATAGACTTGTATTGAGGGGGCGGAACATGACGTTATGAGGGGGTGGGGCGACACCCACAAAGCCCACTCCCAGCGTTCAGAACTAAATGTTCCGAATGCTGGGGAGTGGAGTACCCCTTTAAGAAGCCCTCCTGTTCTCCATTCATTACCTGTATTAACTGCACCTGTTTGAACTCATTACCTGTATAAGACACCTGTCCACACACTCAATCAAACAGAGTCCAACATCTCCACAATGGCAAAGACCAGAGAGCTGTGTAAGGACATCAGGGATAAAATTGTAGACCTGCACAAGGCTGGGATGGGCTACAGGACAATAGGCAAGCAGCTTGGTGAGAAGGCAACTTGTTGCTGCAATTAATAGAAAATGGATAGAGTTCAAGATGATGGTCAGTCTCCCTCGGTCCCATGCAAGATCTTGCCTCGCGGGGCATCAATGATCATGAGGAAGGTTAAGGGCTCAGCGTAGAAGTACACGGCAGGGCCTGGTCAATGACCTGAAAAGAGCTTTGATTACAGTCAAAAAAACAATTAGTAACACACTACGCCCTCATTGATTAAAATCCTGCAGCGCACACAAGTCCCCCTCCTCAAGCCAATGCATGTCCAGGCCCATCTGACCTCTAGATGATCTAGACGAGGAATGGGTGAAGATCATGTGGTCTGATGAGACAAAAATAGAGCTTTTTGGTCTAAACTCCACCCTCTGTGTTTGGAGAGAGATAGATGCGTACAACCCCAAAAACACCATCCCAACCGCTAAAGCATGGTGGTGGGGGGGGGAGAGGAGCTCATCATGCTTTTGGAGAAACGCCCCCTGTCTCTCAAAGAAATGCAGAATAACTCATCACAGTAATACATCAAAGATTATTTTACATATTAACACATGCATAGTATTATGCATACAAGTCTTAGGGCACATTAGTACACTGATTTTAAGCTGTTTTTTTATTTTCTTACTGATGACAGTAATGTTTTAACGTAGTAGGTGTGTATTATGCAGAATAGATTCTGGCCCTGTGACCATATCCTGTATTTTCAACTCCAATATTCCAGGTACTTGGTTGGATCAGAAATGGTGAATCTATGCTAAATGCAGGTTTGATTACTGCGAGTTCACTGCAAGAAGCAGAGCAACTTCAAAGAGAACATGAGCAGTTTCAGCATGCAATAGAGGTAAGCATTATACCAGTCCTGCAAATCCTGCTAGTTTTAAAATTTGTATGTACCGTATGTCTTTCAATTTGACCCTAAGCTTAGATTTACACATCTTGTTTAAAGTTTTATATCTGTATGCATCATATGAGTGTTTTTATGTATAGTTATTGATTCCTTGTCACATCTCCATTAGGAGAGGGGGGGGGGGGTGATATACTTTAGCTTTAAAATCTTAATAGAGAGCTAATGTACAGCTAAATGTCTTTCATCAATGAAGACCAAATAGTGGTCAAGAAGATTTATACATGTGATTTTTGTGTATCATTGTCCCAGGTCAGCTTGACCCCTGACCTTAAAGAAATGTAACTGATCTCAGCTTTATTAACATTTTAAATAAGCATTCAAAAAAAAAATATATATACCAAATATTCTGACAGCACAATAGTTACCTGCATCTCTCTGGCTAAAAGGGTTGTACTACTGTTAAATGTGAAAGGTCTTTCTTAGATCACTAAAGCATTTTTGTTTTTAAGGTGAAATGATTAAAACACACATAAAATGGTAAAATGTTTCTTATATTGCAAATCTGTTAAGTAACATGGAACAGGGAATGGTCCAGTACAGCATAGAAAATAAAAATTTAACTCTGCACTGTATGTTTTTCTAACTCCTTTTTGCCAAATGGAATTTTTTTTGGGGGATATTTGGGCTAAGAGTGAACCATTTTTAGCATATTATGCCCTCTTTAAACCTTTTAGGCAGGGCCATCACTTGGGCTTGTCCAGGAAGGTGGGGGCCTGAGCATGCAGAGAATGGGTAATTAGATGGCATGTCAGTGGTTGGACCCCCCGTGATGTGACACTTAACCCCTCTCCTGGGGTTAAATGATGAAGGTCTGATACATTCAGTTCCCCAGAGTATCCTTTTAATGACCAAGCCCCATTTTTAAAATGTGATATTTGTCTCTATATTTGGAAATAACTTTGGAATCGCAGATCTAAGCTATTCTGAGATTGTTTTTCGTGACATAGGGAGCAATTCAGTTTTGAACCCTATTTTGGAAACTTCACCCCAAATTATCAAATTATTTAGAATTACATTTTACTCTGTTTATTAACCCTTTAGGTGGTTCACAAGAATTAATGGAAAGTTAAGGGTAAAATTTTAAAACACAACTGTCATAAATTTTGGCCCATATAACCGTACCACAGTCTGTGTGTAGGTGTATCCAGCCTGACTTTTACTTACTTTTTTTCTTTCAGCTTTTTTTATTTTATTTTTTTTTATTGACCAACAGGTCCTAGTGCATGCACCCCTTATCATCTTTCCATGTGCGCCGACTGACATGAATTCAGAGAGCAAGCTCTCTTCCGATGTCTGCCACTTCCATGCGACTATGCAATTCTAGAGGCATGGAGCTGGCAAGCTCTCTGTCTCAAGTGAATGCAGTAGCACCCAGCACGTCTGCTCCACACACAAAGAAGTAAGACGTAAATTTTAAAAGTGCACTAACGTCAATAAAGTATATGTGTGTCAATCATATATCTTTATAAAAATCTATAAACACCTAGTTAATCACCCTACTGTTGGTATCGGGCACTTCATGCAAATAGATTTTTTTTAATTCATTTTATTGAAAAAAGTACAGTACAGTCGACAGTACAAGCATATAGGAGAAGCCAAGTAACAAAAGGGAGACATTTTGTCCCGTAACATGATTAACTAAAGGACACATACATTGCAAATAAAGGAACTCATCTTACATGAAAGACTGAGCCCGATATTCAAACTTGTAGCTGCCGTGACAACAGAACTTGAAAACATAAACCGCTCATTAAATATCCAGCAGCGCTAATCTCCAGCACCTTGCCAGCACACATTTAGAAGTAGACGAAGGATGACGGCTATCATCGTTGGGGGACTGCTCAAACAGCTAGTTATTAGACCTCACCAAGTGAAAGTAGGTTACAAAGGAAAAGGCGGGCCCAGGTGACTAACAATACAGCGGGAACAGTGTATTGGGGGAATAACACCAGAGGCCCCATACCTTTTCAAACTTGGCACGGCATCTGCGATGTTTATACACCAACTGGGAAAATGAGAGAACAGAATTAACCAATGTCCTCCATTTGGCGAGAGTCTGGGGCCTCTAGTCCATTCACTTTAGAGCAATAATCTTTGGGCCAGAAAGAATACCTCCCAGAATAATATCCAGATGCGCTGCTACCGCTTCTCCTCTGTATAGTGTGGTAGCGATGCTACGTCCTGTGACCAGCCAAGATAAATCCGAACGGAAGGAATAGAATGGACGGCAACTCACTGTGTTCCACGATGCTGTATTCAAAGAGGATGGGTGAAAACGACAGACAGACAATGAAGTAGAGCGACATTTCGCGTTACACGCTTCTTCCGGCTCAATAACAGTGACGTGGTGTCGGCGCGGCTGATATACGTCAGCACAGCGTCGTCACCATGGCAACCAGTACACACATGCCGGCGCATGTGCACATCAGCGCTACTGACAGACCATTACAGTACAAGTAAGTTAAAGATAAAAACCATATTGAGAATACAGGGAGAACTGCAGAAATGGAGCAATCATAAAAATACACTCATATTATTTTTATCATTCAGCCTCGAGGCTCCCAGTGCATTGGTTCTCATGATCCAGGCCGATTCCTTCTGGAGTAACATCTTGTGATGATCTCCGCCATCTTTGGGTATATGTACAACCTCCAATCCTGAGAAAGAACACTTTTTACATGCTCTATTAGACTTGGGCACCCATGGCCCATTCTTAAGGATCAAATGTGCTCCTGTATCCGCATGTATAGACAACGTATAGTCTTGCCTATATAAAAGAAACCACACAGACACAGGATCGCATAAACAACATTTAGTCTTGCAGGTAATGAAATGAGATATCTTCCAGTTTATCCCTCCTATATTGCAATATTTGAGTTCACCATTGAATCTACACATTGAACAGTGCCTACACTTGAAATTAACTCTGGGGGGGCACTCTCTCTAGCCAGTTTTCCTTGTTCTCGACCAGACGTGTGCAACTTAGCTGGTTACCCAGTGTGCACGTACGTCTATAGGAAAACAGGGGTTGCCCAAGTGCTACCTCCTTCAAGTCAACATCCCTTTCTAACAAGTGTAAATGGCGGTGTATTGCGGATTGTATGACTGTATTCATGGGTGAATGTTGAAAAGAGAAGATAAATAGTTTTTCATTGATTGCAGCTTTTTGATGTGTGAGAAGATGGTATTGTTTTTTTTTTTTTAGTTCTCGCCTTATCTAGTGCTGACCTAACTTCCCTCAGGGGATACCCTCTCTCAAGCAGACACACCGATAACTCTTCTGCCTGCTTTTCAAAAATCATGTCATCATTGTTCAACCGTCAAAGGCGGATGAACTGGCCATACGGAATGGCCCTCTTGACGTGAGGGGGGTGGTAACTATAATGGTGTAATGATGCATTGGTTGCCTTTGTCTTCCTAAAACCAGATGTAACCAAGTTACTATCTTTAATTTCCACCCTCAAGTCAAAAAAGTCTAAAGCCTGGCCACCAAAGACTGACGTGAACTTCATATTCATTTTGAGACCTTCATTAAGATATTCCACAAACTGTGTGAACTGCAATGGGGAACATGACAAATATTGTCAATATAACGAAGAAATGTGACAATACAAGCTGTAAATGGATTAGATGAAAAAATATACAGTTTTTCGAATGCTGCCAAAAACAAATTGGCGAACGATTATCCTGAAATTTGAATGCATTGTGGGATAGAATGAATTGTGTGACCTCTCCTACAAACTCCACTACCTCTTTGGGCTTACCCACGTCATGGAGGAAATCCTTCAACACCCGGACCCCTTCAGCCTGTGGGATCCGGGTGTGGAGGCCCTCCACGTCCACTGAGGCTAGCTGGTAACCCTGCTGCCATGATATATTATGCAAAGCCTTCATAAAATCACCACTGTCTTGCAGGAAAGTGGGAAGATGTTTCAGTAATGGTCAAATCAGCCAGTCTACGTATTTTGATAAGCCCCTGAGTCACTGAGCCAATCCCCGAGACAATGGGTCTGCCCGGTGGATGGCTCAGTGACTTGTGGACTTTGGGGTGATAATACCAGTATGGTTTACGTGGATGCTTGGGTAAAAGCCTATCTGCAGTTTTAATCGAAATTACTCCCTGTTCCAAGTGTCTGCGCAGAAGTGACTGTAATTGGCCCAAATATTTAACAGTAGGATCTGTAACTAATGGATGGTACACATTAGTATTGTGGAGCTGACGATAGGCTTCTACAATGTATTGTTCCCACGTAAGCACCACAATATTACCCCCCTTATCTGCCTTTCAAAACACTAAATTACTTTGTGATTTTAGCCATCTAAGGGCCTTGTGCGCTCTAGCAGTTAGGTTGCTGGCTGCCTCTGGATAAATCAAGGATCTGATATCCTTAGTCACCAGATTGGTAAAAATTTCAAGTGACCCTCCCAGGATCAGAGAGGGGCAGAATGTGGACTTATTGCCCCCTACAAATGGATATGAAGGAGGAGCCCCCACAAGATGCCGCGGCCGCACTTAATATGGGTCGCACAGACGCAGGCAATTTCTTTGTCGGTCGAAAGTAAAGATGAACTGCAATTACTTAGGACCAGAAAACTTGAAGCCCAAATGAGTTCACTAGCGGAGAAAGAGGTGAGACTCTTCTGGTCCATTAATTCCCTCCATTCCTATGAGTGCCAACGGGTTCCTTGGGGTTTACGCTCAGTCAATGAGCCATCAGTTTCTGGAGGATGAGGAATTTTTGGCAGAATGGAGGGAAGCCCATCAACAACATTCCCTCAACCTGATGCACATCATCCTTAAACGTAATGAGGTGGAGTATGAGAACATCACAGCACGTCACTGTAAGGCTAAAATAGAGTGGCGCACACGGCTAACCAAAGAACCTTTTTCCATCTTCTCCAAGAAACTAGACAAGAAATTGCTGGTGGCACAGGCGGATATTAAAGATAAAAAATGGGATAAATTTATCCGAGACAAGACTGTGTCTGACTGGGGCAGTTAAAAAACAGCAGAAAAGACGCACACGCTACTCTCGTACAAAGCCACAAGAATTCTGGACCACAGATTCTTATTCAAGCATCTCGGACAACCAAGGAATATCTGCTGCTTCCCTATCCACGAATGCCCAGAATCCCCCTTTAGGAGGAGGGTCAGGCGGGGCCGCTGCAAAAAGAACAGGGCCAAATCGCGGAGGATACAAGAGAAATCAGGTGTCCTGGAAGCAGTGAGAGATGCCGGTAAGACGCCTACCTATGTCATTAATCTAACTGATGTTGAACTGCCACCTGACTGTCTTAGTCTTGTCCTATGGACTGAACTTTTGTCTCACTGAGACCTACGATTTCACTGACTTTCAAGTGGTCTTATTTAAGTCGATTCGTAAGATTAATGTACACAAACATTTTTCTAAAAAAGAGTATTTGGATCCAGTAGCAAAGCCAGGTGAGATTCCGGTATCAGTGGGTTCCCTGGGCTTTAGTGTTATCACTAATCTTACCCAAGAGGTGGGAGAAGCTGTGGAGATGTTGAGTAACCTCTGATAGTATTAGATTAATCCCGATCAGTTTTCCACAAGTCACTGAGCCATCCACCGGGCAGACCCATTGTCTCGGGGATTGGCTCAGTGACCGAGGGCTTATCAAAATACGTAGACTGGCTGATTTGACCATTACTGAAACATCTTCCCACTTTCCTGCAAGACAGTGGTGATTTTCTGAAGGCTTTGCATAATATATCATGGCAGGAGGGTTACCAGCTAGCCTCAGTGGACTTGGAGGGCCTCTACACCCGGATCCCACATGCTGAAGAGGTCTGGGTGTTGAAGGATTTCCTCCCCGACGTGGGTAAGCCCAAAGGGGTAGTGGAGTTTGTAGGAGAGGCCACACAATTCATTCTATCCCACAATGCATTCAAATTTCAGGATAATAGTTCTCCAATTTGTTTTTGGCAGCGTTCGAAAAACGGTATCTTTTTTCATCTAATCCAATTACAGCTTGTATTGTCACATTTCTTCGTTATATTGACAATATTTGTATTATTTAGTCAGGGTCCCCATTGCAGTTCACACAGTTTGTGGAATATCTCAAAATGAATATGAAGTTCACGTCAGTCTTTGGTGGCCAGTCTTTAGACTTTCTTGACTTGAGGGTGGAAATTAAAGCTAGTAACTTGGTTACATCTGGTTTTAGGAAGACAACGGCAACCAATGCGTCATTACACCATCATAGTTACCACCCCCCTCACGTCAAGAGGGCCATTCCGTATGGCCAGTTCATCCGCCTTTGACGGTTGAACAATGATGACATGATTTTTGAAAAGCAGGCAGAAGAGTTATCGGTGTATCTGCTTGAGAGAGGGTATCCCCTGAGGGAAGTTAGGTCAGCACTAGATAAGGTGGGACCTAAAAAAACAATACCATCTTCTCACACATCAAAAAGCTGCAATCAATGAAAAACTATTTATTTTCTCTTTTCAACATTCACCCATGAATACAGTCATACAATCCACAATACGCCGCCTTTGGCACTTGTTAGAAAGTGATGTTGACTTGAAGGTAGTAGCACTCGGGCAACCCCTGTTCTCCTATAGACCTACGTGCACACTGGGTAACCAGCTAAGTTGCACACGTCTGGTCGAGAACAAGGAAAACTGGCTAGAGAGAGTGCCCCTCCAGAGTTAATTTCAAGTGTAGGCACTGTTCAAAGTGTAGATTCAATGGAGAACTCGAATATTGCAATATCGGAGGGATAAACTGGAAGATATCTCATTTCATTACCTGCAAGACTAAATGTTGTTTATGCGATCCTGTGTCAGTGTGGTTTCTTTTATATAGGCAAGACTATACGTTGTCTATACATGCGGATACAGGAGCACATTTGATCCTTAAGAATGGGCCATGGGTGCCCACGTCTAATAGAGCATGTAAAAAGTGTTCATGCAGGTAATGCCAATGTATTTTCTTTCTCAGGATTGGAGGTTGTACATATACCGAAAGATGGCGGAGATCGTCACAAGATGTTACTCCATAAGGAATCGGCCTGGATCCTGAGAACCAATGCACGGGGAGCCTCGGGCTGAATGATAAAATGTATATGTGTATTTTTATGATTGCTCTATTTATGCAGTTCTCCCTGTATTCTCAATATGGTTTTTATCTTTTACTTGTACTGTAATGGTCTGTCAGTAGCGCAGATGTGCGCATGTGCCGGCATATGTGTACTGGTTGCCGTGGTGACGATGCTGTGACTCCACCGACGATGCTGTGACTCCACGGTTAAGAAGCGTGTAATGCAAAATGTTGCTCTACTTCATTGCCTGTCTGTCGTTTGCACCCATCCTCTTTGAATAAAGCATCGTGGAACACAGCGCATCGTTGGGGGATGCAGTGCCAGAGGATCTTGAAGAGGAAGTGCCAGCTTTATTCTCGCTTTACCATAATATCCAGAAATGATGTTGCTAGACCTTCTCTGACAGGATCCCAAAGAGATAAATCAGGGGTTCCAATTTAGGGGAAGGATCCACTATGGTGGACACAAATTGTTGGACATCTGCAAAGATTCAGGCCCAAATAAGATGCCAGAAATCTTCACTAGGTGAGTAACACCTATGTCATGCATCTGAGTGGGAACGCCCCATTCTATGTAGTCTAATGGGTGTAATATAACTGTAATGGATCATATAGAGTTGGATCAATTTATTGTGCTATTACATCACATCTTCTAAGTCCTCTCCATTGAGTCTGAATGTGAGCACGTCAATACTGTTCAGCCGGCAGGGGTGTTTGATATCTTGGCTTTAATCAGATGGGTATAAAAGATAGACACAAGATCCCGAGGACACTGTGATTTAAGAACGCCAATTAACGGTTGATCAGAGATAGATCTGTAAACTGAGCATTAGGGGCATGCCTTAGCTGTAAGTATTTAAAAAGCGCCTCCCTAGGGATAACAAACTCCGTTCGGAGCTGGAGAAACGCTTTAAACACGTTATTAGAATGTAAGTGCCCTAGTGTCAAAACCCAGCTCTATCCAGAACTGTGAGTCCATCCATCCATAGAATGAGGAAGATATGGGTTATACCAAAGTGGCAGATCTGAGGGGACATCCGTATATGCATGGACATGTTTGGTCACCCTCCAGACCTGGATAACCAGTCTGTAAAGATGAAGCAGTCTGCCACAATCCGCAACAGCGCCTTGCAATAGAGGCCGTAAGGAAGCCAAATTAGCAAATCTAGCAAGGGCTTGTTCCGCACCCAGTAAGGGCTCTGCTAGTACCCAGCGACAAATGTAGTTGACCAGCCAAATAATAGAGGTGGAGATCTAGCAGGGCCACTGCTGCGTGTGCCTTCGGACGTTGCAGAGTAGACAAACATATCTTAGCCTATTTGGGTCCCTTTGCTCATAGACTATATGAGAAACCATAGAGTAGAGCATGGGGGATACCAAAAGCCAAATCAATATTAGATAGGGGATTGCAGCCAAGAGTATGAGTAGATATATGCATTGGGATATCTGTACCTATAGATGTCATACCCCCCACCTCCCCCAAAAGGGAGGAGAGAGGAGTGGAACAAGACCCAGAGAGGAGGGAGCAGAAGCACAGAAGTCTAGAGTTATGACTGTATAACACAGGGTCAGGGACCATGTTAAAGTCTCTCATGCACAGAGTCTTCGCCAATGGGTATGCCACAGCAAACGTAATCGCCTGATGAACATTATCTATAGAACAATAAGTACATTAGGTATATTATTTACACTTGAATGGAAAAAAAAAGGCCCAGGGGTCCTTTGGGACACTAAGATGTTGTTACCTGACTAACTGGTCTTATTAGGGTTGAGAAGGGTCTCTTGTAACTCTGCAGTATGGGGATTGAGCCTTTGTATTTGGGCAAATACCAAGGCCCGCTTCCCATTTCTTAGGCAGGCTCAGCCCCCTGAAGTTCCACGACATCACACGCAGTGTTGCCTTGAGAACTGTGGAAGCATATCTAAGGCGGCCTAGTCCACCAACTCAACCCTAAGAGATCCAGATCTCTGAGAGAGCTGAAGAGAGGAGAATCATAGCGTAACTGTTAGTGCTGGCGACACGCTGGATGTAGAAAGCACCATAACCTAAACATAACGTACCCATAGAGACATGGTCTGCAAATTAGTATACTTAGAACAACACGCTCTTGTAAATGCAGAAACAATACTGTACACTAGCACCATCTAGTGGGGAGAACCTGCTTTGGTATAGAAGCAAGCCTCTCAGCAAACCAGCAACTTATAAAAGGGTCTACATAAATCATGATCCCAGCGTAAATAGGTAAACAAATATATGTACAGGAAACGGTTCTGAGAGCAGCCAAAAACCAAGTATGTCAACCGACCAGGGCCTGGCAGAAACAGATCAACTCACGTGGCCCTTGGATAAGGGTGCTAGTGGCTCGGGGCGACACAGTCCACAGGAGATCAAACCAGTTCCAGCCCTTTGCATATAAGCCAGAAAGTCCAGATGCATGACAGGGAGGAGGCAAGGGGGAAAGTGGTTATAGGAGTTACAGGAAAAGGAGGGCCAGGGGCTTATATATCCAGGGGATGAAACTGAAATTGTCAATATTCTCACTGTGGAGGACCTGGGGGGATTCCCATAGAAAGGGGGAGAGAAGAGCTCACCATATCCAATGGATGATCCCATCTCCTGTGTCTAGTAAGTGCGGCAGTCTCAGTATCCACCGCAACAGCACGGCCACAGAAGGCCACATCACCCAGGCAGACAGGGAGCAGAACATTCAGCAAAAAGGGAGAGTGCCCCCATCTCAACAGAAAAGAAGGCCTGGTTCCTGATCAGGGGATACATCAGGGGGATCTTTTCAATCTCACCAGCCAGTCTTCCACCTCCTGTGGGGTGGAGGTATGCACAGCCTTGTCGCCATCAACCTCTTTGGTGAGCCAGGTAAGCCATAGAGTAAGCAATTCCCTTGTTGCGCAGCCAGAGTTTGATGGCAGAAAAGGGTGCTCTGCGCTGCTGTAGGTCAGCCGATAAGTCTGGAAAAATTGACAACTTGGCGTTATTATAGGTGATGTCCGGAATTCAGCTAGCAGATCTCAGGACCAGGTCTCGGTCAGTGCAATTCAGGAGATGCGCCAATAGTGGTCTCAGGCAGCTACAGGTGGACGGGGGCATACAGGGAATCAGTGTGCCCTCTCCTTGGTAAATACAGATGAAAACGCCACGTCTAGAAACATTTCAGTTCTATAATCCAGTGGTCCACAAAAATGCCAGGGTTCTGACTCTCTGCCTTTTCCAGGAGACCAATGACAGGTATATTATTATGGCGTAGCAGCAGCCAAAGACATTGTTTTTCTGTTTAAACTACTCCACCTGAACCCGCAAGGAGCTAAGGAAGTAATTGGAGCAACAGCGTCTCCTAGAGTATTAACACGGGTTCCAGTTTCCGTGACACGATCTCTAAGGTTGTGGCAGTTCTGGCATTATAGGAGACCAACATCTATTTTGATCTCCTCCATCTTGCTTGTGAGAGAGGTTCTCAAGGCATGTATTGCTTGTTGCAGAGTAGCATTGACCTCTAAGCATGGGTTCTGTGGACTCATCGTCCGTTGCAATATGCGAGAGCTTACCCGGTGAGCCAGGGTCGCAGCTGTCTCCGCCAGCCAACACATGGCTGGCTCCATCTTGCGTGGCGGCAGGCATGGTTTTTATACTGCTGAGTATTGTACCTCTGCAGCGCTCCTCGGAGGGAACCCTCAGAGCAGCAAGAGGTGATGAAGGCTGCCGTGCCTTCCCCGGCTGGTGTAGTTTTAGTGAGATGTACAGGCATAATCCCAGAGCTTGTCAGCTCCGGAGCACTGCTTACACTGGTCAGGTTTAGAAAGCATCATGCAGGCTTTAGACCAGGTTACCAAGATGAGGTGCTCGAAGCGGGAGCACTTAAAGGGAACCAATCATCAGATTTTACCCTATATAACGCTTGGCAAAGCGTTATATAGGGTAAAATTGTTGTCCTCACCATCCCCGGGGGATGCTCCTGCCCCCAGGGATGGTGAAGATATGAAGTTATAAACTAGTCACCGCCGCCGCCGTAAGTTGTCACCTGGGCGGGGAGCTCTTCTCATCTACTCCCGTTCTTCGGCCGGGAGCGACACCCCTCCCGCTTGATTGATGGGCCGCGTCATTGCTCTGCTCCATCTGTTCAGTGAGCGGAACAATGACGCGGCCCATCAATCAAGCGGAGGGGGATGGTGAGGACAACAATTTTACCCTATATAACGCTTTGCCAAGCGTTATATAGGGTAAAATCTGATGATTGGTTCCCTTTAAAGGGGTACTGCGGTGGAAAGCAAATTTTTTTAAATCAACTGGTGGCAGAAAGTTAAACAGATTTGTAAATTATTTTTATTTAAAAATCTTTCTTCCCCTCCCCTTCATAAAATTAAACATATATTTGTAAATGACTTCTATTTAAAAATACTTAATCTTTTCAGTACTGCAGAGGTAGTTGTATTTATTTTTGAAATTATTTTCAGTCTGACCACAGTGCTCTCTACTGACAGCTAATAGTAAATTACTTGAGCTATAGTTCATTCATAAGATATTCAGACACTCACGGTTAGATGATTCATTCTTAATTTCTTTATTCCAAAAATTCCAAAGTTTCTGTAATATTCACAGCTTTAAAAATGATAAAACGGCATAACATCCATGCTACTAGAGGTCTAATCACACTAATTGGGAGCCATCAGGGTCTGACGCAATGTTTCGGGGGAAAACCACCTTACTCATGCTTATGGCTGAGATGTGTGTGTAGTAATGTGTGTGTATATGGCTGAGCTGTGTGTAGCAATGATGAGTGTATATATGGCTGAGATGTGTGTATTGATCTAATGATTTAAAACTATTTGCACTTGTTAAAAACCCAATGATTGTTGATCTATGTGGATAAAAATATAACGTATTTTTCCTTGTCTTATGTGCTTGATAAAGGCTCACATGGAGTATATACACACTGTTATATCTAGATAAATTTCGCCAATAGCTTTAAGTATACACATACATCTGTACACTATGTATAGACATACATACTTATATAACTATGTATCCATATACATCTGTATACTTATGAGTGGGTGTGTGTGTATATACCATATTTATCGGCATGTTATACTTAAAGCGGCCGCTTTAGATCATGTAACTGCAGTGGCTTCTGTGGGGCTTTTCTATGCAGGTCTGCGTCTCCAGTCTCGGAAAGCTTTTTCTTTCTGGAAATGGTGACGTGACGTAACGCCACGCTCCCTTGTGGAGTCACGCCACGCCCTCTCTATCAATATCTATGGGAGGGGGTGTGGTGGCCATCACGCCCGCTACCATAGACATGGATGGAGGGGGCACGGCGCCACGAGGGGGCGTGGCATTATCTCATGTCTCCAGTCCTGGAAAGAAAGAGATTTCCGAGACTGGAGACGGAGCCCCGCATAAAATGCAGGTGCTGCACGGAGGCTCAGGGTGTCCTAACAGTGGGCCAACCGTGATCAGACATCTTATTCCCTATCCTTTGGGATAATCCCTTTAGGCAGCTTCAGTTGATCCTCGGCTTGATCGCTTCTTAACTAAACACCAATTGTGTAAACTGAGTAGCATAAGATGTGCCATAGCCACTGCATGAGTACACCTAAAAGGGCAAAACCACAACGAAATTTTACATTGCGACATGTTTACTGAAAATACAAATTGCTAGTAAGTAAGATCCTGAACTTTTAATATGGACAGTTACCCTCCAAAAATACAGGCTAACACAAAAGCTCCAACACTAGGTCGAGGCAGCCAAGTATAATGGCCAAAGTGCCAAAACAAACGTAACAGACATAAGGCTGTGACGTGTGTGTGTGTGTGTGTGTGTGTGTGTGTGTGTGTGTATGTATATATATATATATATATATATATATATATATATATATATATATAAATATATATACATATTTTAGAGAGAACTAAAAAATCAGCAGCGCTCCGTTCCTTCAGATAAATCAGTGCGTGGCTTTATTCATCTTGTGTTACAAGCAGGTAGGTTTCGGCCATTATGAAGCCTAAAGGCTGTGTGAGACAGCTGAAACATAGTTGCTTGTAATACAAGATAAATAAAGCTACACACTGAGATATATATATATATATATATATATATATGTGTGTGTGTGTGTGTGTGTGTGTATATATATATATATATCTATATCTGTGTGTGTGTATATTCCTCTACATATATATATATATATATATATATATATATATATATATATATATGCACACACACACACACACAAAGCAGCTCATTACATCACCTTTTCAGGTAATGTTCCCTGGTATCAGCTTAGCTCCTGTTAAGGAATATAAAAAGCTGAGGGATTTTATGCCATGCCAGACTACTCCCCAAAAGGGAAGTGCTTAATGGCCTTCTGAAGCTCCGTTACACCAGGAGTGGTGGCCTCACCCTGAGGTAAATACTCAACCCATTTAGCTGCTCTCAGGCCTCTTACCCCAGCCAAGCCAGATCACCCTGCTCTGTACTGACGAGTGGCAAAAACCATGAAACAGCTGTCTGCAGATGGGTAGAAACTTCCCTTTTTGGGAGTAGTCTGGCTTGGCATAAAATCCCGATCAGCTTTTTATATTCCTTAACAGGAGCTAAGCGGCTACCAGGGAACATTATCTGAAAAGGTGATGTAATGAGCTGCTTTGCATATTCCCCTACCCAGAATGCCCGCGGAGTGCTTAATGGCCTTCTGAAGCTCCGTTACACCAGGAGTGGTGGCCTCACCCTGAGGTAAATACTCAACCCCTTTTAGATATATATATATATATATATATATATATATATATATATATATATATATATATATATATATATATACACACATACATTGTGTATTGGTGAAATATAAATATATACACACACAACAACAAAGAATTGCAGCACTATTTCACCAATCCTTTGTGGTGCCAGCACCATTGACTCAATCACAGTCCCAGTAGATATCCACGACAATGGCGCAGCACTCCAATGGAAAACGTGACGCCGGGACATGTCATGTGTTCACCCAGATCACATGATCGCAACACTCTCACGTGACTTTATGACACCCGACATGAGTTGCTACCCTACAAGGATACACAGCTGACAATCATGTGGCACATCACCATGGATACCGCCGACGCTAACGCGCAAGCGGAATCCATAAAAAAATGCTCAAAAGTAACACTGTGTAGTAAACTAATACTAGTTCTTGTGCAAACTATAAAATAGTCTATTCTCCATCAAACTGAAAACCAACCAGCAGAAATACTGTTATGTCATCCTATAATTCTATACCTACCAGAACCAATTATGTGCACCCCAAATAATGTGTAAAAATACGTTTATTGACCAAACCATCTATATGTGTACAACTAAAAAATTATAATTGGAATACTATATAAATGAAATATAATAAATAAAATACTAGAACAAAATAAAAAAAAAGCATTTTTTTAAATAAAACAAATATTTAAAAACTCACTATATAAATGAAAAGAAAAGAAAACTAAACTAAAAAGTATATAAAAAAGCCTGACACAAACAGTGAAGCTCCAGTGGGTCCAAAATTGCAAACAGCCAGATCCACCACAATATGTATTGAGAGCCCACTGTTTAGTGTGCTCCACCAATAACTATTGAGGGAGCCTCCCTGGTTTGTAGAACCACTAGCCTTCGCCCTCCAAGGAGGGTTCAGGCCATCCGTAATTGGGGGACATAGGACCAAAGGACCTTCCGGCCCCATGGGCCCATGTCAACCCCCTACAACCTATTCAGGAGTGTGCCCGCTTTTCAGCAGCACCAATCCCCCAATGCCAACTTTGCCATGTGTGGCATCACCTCTTTAAACCAAAGATGGAAATACCCAAAGGGAATGGAGTCTCACACATAGGCTTTAAAAAATATATAATAACAAATAAGGAAATAAATAAATTCCCCCAAAATATACAAAAAATTATAATTTATAAAAAAAAATATAAAATGATATCAAAACTATCCAAATGCTGTGAGTGGATTAAATAAAGTGTCAAACAGACTAATAATGTGTCCCAATATACTAAAAGTTACTTATATATCCCAATGAGTGATAAAAATTACCTGTATTTCTCAATATGTGATTAGAACTAGTTACTATAAAATATTGCCACAATCATAACTGGTTCCTTTATATTTTTATTTTAAAATAAAAAACTTAAACACAGATACAAAAAAACAGAGCGAGTGGTGGTCTCCTTCACAATAATTCGATCAGCTCAAGCCTTCAGAATCTGAAAATATAGAAAATGTCAAAACAGATATGAGTGTCACCTTCATACATCAACAGGATCAGGGGATCAATAAGGTATTCACTCTAGCATTAAACTCTACGTTTAGGTTATTTGTTTGTAAACAGTTCAACAGATGTATCCACCAGAGCTCCCTCTTAACATTGCCAATCTGTTCCTCCCCTCTCACAGGAATTGGCACATGGTCTATAGCCATAAATTGTAATTCCCTTTCATTATGGCCTGTTTCACAAAAATGCTTTGAAACTGGAAGATCCAGTCTAGCCCGTCTAATACAATACCGATGGTTATTTATCCTTGTCTTCAGGCTCCATGGGGTTTGTCCCACACATAGGAGCCTGCAAGGACAAAACAAGACATAACCCAGGTTGAGTAACACGTAAAGAAATATTTCAAGGGAAATGAACATTTCGTGAGTGGATGGATAAAAACCGAACCCTTAACAATCAATGGGCAATTTACGCAGGATAAACAAGAAAAGGATCCTAATCTTGAAGTGGTTAATGTAGTCTGTGTCTTACCTTTATCTGGTGTCCTGATAGTCCGTACTAATCTGTCTTTTAGATTTCTTGACCTTTTTTATGACATTAAAGGATTGTTTTTGAATGCCTGAATCTCCCGAAAACTGTCTTTTAAAATATACCAATTTTTTTTTTATGATTTTGAGAAATTTTGTCCATTACAGGTAGAATATGTAGAAGTGAATGGAATCCTTGTTTGCATCTTTTTAGGTTTGTTCTTTAATGTAGATTCCCTTGTCATGTGTGTTACCATCCTTTTAGGTTTGTCCACTGTCATCCGTGGATAGCCTCTATCTATGAAGTCTGCAGTCATCTTATCCAGTGTGCTACACAAAGTCTCTTCATCATCAATCACACTTCTGGCCCTTAACATCTGACTGTAAGGGAGAGATTCCACCATTCTCCTTGGGTGGCAACTCGTGTAATGAAGTAATGTATTCTTGTCAGTAGATTTCAAATACAAACATCTAGGAAGCTGACACTATCTCTAGACTGAACCATGGTAAATTGTATACGCAGATCAATATTGTTAAGGAAAATATGAAAAAATTAAGTTCCTCCACTGAACCCTTCCACAGGAGGAAGATGTCGTCTATAAAACACCACAACCCCAGACAATGTCTGAAGTGGTGGGACGGACCGACGGCATCTTCCTCCATGGTTGCAACGTAAAGATTGGCATACATGGGTGCCACATTTGTCCCCTTGGGAGTCCCAATTAACTGTAAATAAAATTGACCCTCAAACATGAAATAATTTTAGATGAAGTAATTGCAACGTAAAATCTTTTAGTGAAGGAATCTTTAACAGAAGAACCTCCGCCCAGTACCCCCCCATAAGAGACCAACACGAAGCGGCAGACACAGGAGTCGTAAAGATCCGAAATCAGAAGCAGGGCAAGCTACAATTTGCACGGACACAGAAAAGGAAAACGTGAATTCAACCAATACTGTGGTAAATCTGCACAAATGTTATTATCTAAAGTGTTATCATTCTGTCCCATAACCAACCCTGATTGGTTCTCTCTAGAATGTTACTTGCAGGCTTTCTGCAGACAATTGAAGCTTTAAGTATGGTTTAATTCAAAGGATAAACAGAGTCATTAGTAATGATGGTGGGAGGAGACAGGAGTTATGCTTAAACCAGTTTGAATTGTTCAATCAGTCTATCTTCAACCCTACAATAATTTCCCACCCTCTGGGAACTCATATGGCTTTAGTTAGAGGTGATGTTGAACAATTGAAAACAAATAGATGAAATGGGTGTTAGACACCGTAATCTCTCGAAAGAGGAAACTGCTGCACTTTATGAACTTGTCCATATCTGCGACTTTACTAAGGCCATTTGGGCTTTCTGCAACATCATATATGAAATACCAGTGATTTTTTGACTAAGATCAGTGAAGTAACAGTTCCCCCTAATGTAATTCTTGTTTCTTTCGACATTACCAGCTTATCTACTTCAATTAGGCTGGTATGGGTGCAGTTCAGAGTGTGCTTTCTACCTCCAACTTCTCCGTGGCGGCCCAAAATTTTATGTTGCAATTACTTCATCTAATTTTGACTCAAAATTATTTTATGTTTGAGGATCAATTTTATTTACGGTTAATTGGGACCGCCATGGGGACAAATATGGCACCCATGTATGCCAATCTTTATGTTGCAGCCATGGAGGAAGATGCCGTCTATCCGTCCCACCACTTCAGACATTGTCTGGGGTTGTGGCGATTTATGGGTGACATCTTCCCCCTGTGGAAGGGTTCAGTGGAGGAACTTAATTTGTTACATATTTTCCTTATCAATATTGATCCAAGTATTCAATTTACCATGGTTTAGTCTAGTGATAGTGTCAGCTTGCTAAATGTTTTGGTGAGGAATGATAGGGATATACTCCATGCCTGTTTGTTTTCGAAACCTACTGACAAGAATACATTACTTCATTACACAAGTTGCCACCCAAGGAGAATGGTGGGATATCTTGCTTTCTGTCAGATGTTAAGGGCCAGAAGAGTGATTGATGATGAAGAGACTTTGTGTAGCACACTGGATAAGATGACTGCAGACTTCAAAGATAGAGGCTATCCATGGATGATAGTGGGGAAAAAAGTACGGTAACACACATGACAAGGGAATCTACATTAGTGACCAAACTTAAAAAGATGCAATCAAGGATTCCATTCACTTCTACATATTCTACCTGCAGTGGACAAATTTCAAAAATTTATACCATAAACATTGGTATATTTTAAAAGACAGTTTTCGGGAGATTCAGGAATTCAAAAACAATCCTTTTATGTCATATAAAAGGTCAAGAAATCTAAAAGACAGATTAGTAAGGACTATCATGACACCAGATAAAGGTATGACACAGACTACATTAACCACTCCGAGATTAGGATTCTTTTCTTGTTTATCCGTGGTTAATTGCCCATTAATGTTCAAGGGTTCGGTTTTTATCCATCCACTCACGAAACGTTTATATCCCTTGAAATATTTCCTAATGTGTGAATCAACCTTTTGATTTAGTTATGTCTTGTTTTGTCCTTGCAGGCTCCTACATGTGGGACAAACCACATGTGGCCTGAAGACGAGGATAAATAACAATCGGTATTGTATTGGACGGGCTAGACTGGACCTTCCAGTTTCAAAGCATTTTTGTGAAACAGGCCATAATGAAAAGGAATTACAATTTATGGCTATAGACCATGTGCCAATTCTTGGGAGTGGGGGGAACAGATTGGCAATGTTGAGAAAGAGGGAGCTCTGGTGGGATACATCAGTTGAACTGTTTATGACAAAATGGCCTAAATGTAGCGTTCAATGCTATTTAGAGTGAATACCCTATTGATCCCCTCATCCTGTTGATGTAATTTTTAGGCATATGTTGGAGCTGATCAAATTTTTGTGAAGAACACCACTCGCTGTTTTATTGTATCTGTGTGTTTTTTGTTTTAAAATAAAAATATAATGGAACCAGTTGTTATGATTGTGGCAATATTTTATAGTAACTAGTTCTAATCACATATTGACAAATACAGGTAATTTTTATTACTCATTGGGATATATAAGTAATTTTTAGTATATTGGGACACATTATTAGTGTGTTTGACACTTTATTTAATCCACTCACAGCATTTGGATAGTTTTGATATAATTTTATATTTTTTTTTATAAAAAAATTTTTTTTGTATATTTTGGGGGAATTTATTTATTTCCTTATTTGTTATTATATATTTTTTAAAGCCTATGTGTGAGACTCCATTCCCTTTGGGTATTTCCATCTTTGGTTTAAGGAGGTGATGCCACACAAAGCAAAGTTGGCATTGGGGGATTGGTGCTGCTGAAAAGCGGGCACACTCCTGAATAGGTTGTAGGGGGTTGACATGGGCCCATGGGGCCGGAAGGTCCTATGGTCCTATGTCCCCCAATTACGGATGGCCTGAACCCTCCTAGGAGGGTGAAGACTAGTGGTTCTACAAACCAGGAAGGCTCCCTCAATAGTTATTGGTGGAGCACACTAAACAGTGGGCTCTCAATACATATTGTGGTGAATCCGGCTGTTAGCAATTTTGGACCCACTGGAGCCTCACTGTTTGTGTCAGGCTTTTTTATATACGTTTTTGTTAAAAAAGAAACATTTTTATATTTAAAAACATTTTTTTTTCTTTTTGTCTTTATTATACATTTCTTTGGTCTATTTTATTTTTAATTTTGTTCTAGTATTTTATGTATTCTACTTCATTTATATAGTATTGTAATTATAATTTTTTTGTTTGATACATATAGATGGTTTGGTCAATAAACCAATTTTTACACATTATTTGGGGTGCACATAATTGGTTTTTGTAGTTATAGAATTATAGGATGATATTACACAAAGTATTTCTGCTGGGTGGTTCTCTGTTTGATGGAAAATCATCCGATAGAATATATTATTTTGTGGTTTTCACAAGAACTAGTATTACCGTATTTATCGGGGTATACCACGCACCGGCCTATAACACGCACCCTCATTTTACCAAGGATATTTGGGTAAAAAAAGTTTTTTACCCAAATATCCATGGTAAATTGAGGGTGCGTGTGTGCGCGTATATACCCCGATATACCTCCAGGAAAGGCAGGGGGAGAGAGGCCGTCGCTGCCCGCTTCTCTCCCCCTGCCTTTCCTGGGGTCTAGAGCGCTGCTGTCGGCCCTTTTCACCCCCTGGATAGCCAGGGAGAGAGAAGCGGCGCCGACAGCCAGGGGGAGAGAAGGGGCAGCGGCACCCATTGCCGGCGCCGCTGCCCCGTTGCCTACCCCCATCCCCGTTGCATAATTACCTGAGTCGGGTCCGCTCTGCTCCAGGCCTCCGTCGTGCGTCCCCAGCGTCGTTTCTATGCACGGCGCGGCGCTCTGACGTCATGCGCCGCGCCGTTCAGCGCATAGCAATGACGCCGGGGACGCACGACGGAGGCCTGGAGCAGCGCGGACCCGACTCAGGTAATTATGCCACCGGGGATGGGGGGAGGCAACAGGGCAGCGGCGCCGGCAATGGGTGCCGCTGCCCCTTCTCTCCCCCTGGCTGTCGGCGCCGCTTCTCTCTCCCTGGCTATCGGCGCCGGCACCGATAGTCAGGGGGACAGAACGGGCAGCGGCGCCGATAACCAGGGGGTCAAAAGGGCCGACAGCAGCGCTCTAGACCCCAGGAAAGGCAGGGGGAGAGAAGCGGGCAGCGACGGCCTCTCTCCCCCTGCCTTTCCTGGGGGTGTATCGGCGTATAACACGCACACAGACTTAAGGCTAAAAATTTTAGCCTAATAAGTGCGTGTTATACGCCGATAAATACGGTAGTTTGCTGCACAGTGTTACTTTTGAGGATTTTTTATGGATTTTGCTTGTGCGTGTTAGCATTGGCGATATCCATGGTGATGCACCACATGATGGTCAGCTGTGTATCCTCGTGAGGTAGCAACTCGTATCCAGCATCATTAGGTCACGTGAGAGTGTTGCGATCATGTGATCTGGGTGAACACATGACATGTCACGTGAACCGGATGCAGCGGACACTGAGCATGGCTCTGATTCTCACGCCTGCTCAGTTCTTTTGTTTGCAAGCAGAGACTGCCATTTCCTTGTACACAGAGCGGGTGAGTGGCTCCTATATTCTTATATGTATTTCACTTGCTGCAGCTGTATATTATGAAAGATTATGAGGGAGCATTGAATTTAGGGCCTTATGGATTTTAACTGTGCACTTTCACTGTATCATGTAGTTTGATATGTACCTAGGTACTTTTATGTTTACATGAATTGCCCACTTTATTTGTATTAATGTATGTAATTTTGAGATTTTGTATATTATTACATAATTGTTGATAATAATTTCACTGGGTATAGAGACACTCCTATTTAGATGTATCACCATGCTTGAAAAAGGCTCAATTGAGGAGCTGAAACATTGCCATTGTTGTGTGTGACATGAGGAAATAATTTAAAGTTTTTTCATTTTAGTGCTACGCCATTGTCGTGGGGATATATATACATACACACACACACGGTGAATGTCCGGCTATGTTTCTCTATTTTTGTTACATATATATATATATATATATATATATATATATATATATATATATAGGGGATGAGTATTTCACTCAGGGCGAGTCCACCACTCCTGGTGTGACGGAGCTTTCAAGGGCCACTTAGCACTACGCAGGCATTCTGGGTAGGGGAATATGCAAAGCAGCTCATTACATCACCTTCTCAGGCGATGTTCCCTGGTATCAGCTTAGCTCCAGTTACGGAATATAAAAAAACTGATCGGGATTAATGCCAAGCCAGACTTACTCCCCTTTTGGGGAGTAAGTCTGGCCTGGCATTAATCCCGATCAGTTTTTTATATTCCGTAACTGGAGCTAAGCTGATACCAGGGAACATCGCCTGAGAAGGTGATGTAATGAACTGCTTTGCATATTCCCCCTATATACACACATATATATATATATATATATATATATATATATATATATATACATTCATGCATACATACATACATACATCTGAATAATGTTCTTCTCATCTTTCTTATCTGTGTGTGGGAGACACGCTGGGTTGGGTGCTTCTGCATTAACTAGAGACAGAAAGCTTGCTCACTCCCTGCCTCTGGCATTGCACAAAGGTGGCAGACAGAGGAAGCAATCACTTTCTCTGTGAATTAGGCTAGGTTCAGACTACGGAATCTCCGGGCAGAAAATTTCCGCCCAGAGATACCGAGTTCTGCCTGCGCCGGCTGAATTAGTCGACGCTAGGACCGCGCGGACATTGCAGTCTCCTATAGACTATGTGTTCCGCTAGGATTTCCGCCTGAAGAAAGAGCAACCCCTTTCTTCAGGCGGAAATTTTCTAGCGGATTTTTTATTCGGAATTTGTGAAGCGGAAAATCCGAAGTGTGAATTTGTGAACGGAAAACCATTCACTACACTATGCATTATAGTAGGCGGAATTTCTGCCGGAAATTTCAAAGCGACAATTCCGGCGGAAATTCCGTAGTCTGAACCTAGCCTTAAGGTCAGTTGATGTGCACGTAAAGAAGATAAGGGGAGCATGCACACTTGTGTATCAATCACGCGGCAGTCACAGGGCTGACGTACAGGGGATAGGCGTGGTGGCCACAGGGCATACCGCATCCCTGACCTATCCGACTGCTGGTGACTTCAAGGAAAAGTGTTGTGTTTTTTTTTTTAAGAGAATAAAAACTTAAATAAATGAGGTAAAAGTAAGGCTGGATACATATTCAACAAACAATACACAAACTGTGGTTAGGTTTTATGGCCCAACTTTTTTTTTTGTATCATAGCAGATATTAAAAGAAAAATTCTAATTCATATTAGCACCAATTCTTCCGTATTTAGAAATATTTAATATTTCCTTAGTGTGATACATGACACTTTAGTGTTTCATTTATACACTTTTTTTATTGTAAATCATTTTATTTTGACAGGTGTTACTTTAATTTTTGTAACCTTAGGTGACTTGAAGCTGTGGTCATCTTGTTGCTCATATAGTATACAGCAGTATACTCTACATATCAGTATCGGAGTGCATTCACACCACATTTTGGGGATACGGCAGCCAGATCCTGCGGGAGAATTTGAAAACCAGCAGCTACCGTATTCCTGCTGGACCCACACCACAGCCCATTAATTTTAATCGAGTCGAACAGAGTCAGATAGTAACCTTGTTTGGCTCATTTTCGAACCGTATGAGTTTTATTGCTGGACTAAAGACTGTGGCAGACCACAGTTTTCAGTCTGCATCAAACCCGGATACCATCCAAAAATGAACTGACCTTACTCACGAACTGACTCTGTCTGGCCCATTTAAATAGCGTACAGTGTGTGTCCAGCAGTGATTCGGCAGTGGGCAGTTTTTAAATTCTCCCGCTGGATCAGGCTGCTGTATCCTCAAAACGTGGTGTGAATGAGCCCTCATACTTACACTTTTGTCTGGGATACCCTGCCTATAACTGGGCCTCACATGCTTCTTTATTTGACAGGCCTGGAGGCCATGATCTGGCCTTCACCTACAATAGCCGGTATTGGGACCCTGCAATCGCATCACAATATTTGCACCAAAGAAACACACACGAGTTCATGATAACCACTTCATAAAAATTATACATTTTTATTCAGACAAATCTGAAAACAGACTCAACATACAGAACAAGGTGTAAGTCAGAGATGAACTCCGGACTGCCGCAGATAAAATATACTGAATTTGTACATTAATATTGCACTCCCAAAGTATTGCACGTATGCCCACTAAGAAACACATTTATATCATCTAGTTCTGAATAACATAACCATATTACGCTAAACCAAAACTGGCATGCATCAAAATTCAGTGCTCAGACTAAATGCACTGGATGAACGGCAAAAGCCTTCGCATTCCTAGAATGAAGTGCCTCTAGTGAACCATGAGCGAGGATAACAAATCACTGTGTGCAAATGTGCTTACCCATAATCACAAAGTTCTCTGCGACGGCGGCCCCTTGAGAAAGCAGGACAACGAAACGGCGTTGGGGTGCAGAGAACATCGCAATAATGGGTAAGCACTAGAGATGAGCGAACTTACAGTAAATTGGATTTGTCACGAACTTCTCAGCTCGGCAGTTGATGGCTTTTCCTGCATAAATTAGTTCAGCTTTCCGGTGCTCCCGTGGGCTGGAAAAGGTGGATACAGTCCTAGGAGACTCTTTCCTAGGACTGTATCCACCTTTTCCAGCCCACCGGAGCACCGGAAAGCTGAACTAATTTATGCAGGAAAAGTCAGCAACCGCCGAGCCGAGAAGTTCGTGACGAATCGAAGTTACTGTAAGTTCGCTCATCTCTAGTAAGCACATTTGCACTCAGTGATTTGTTATCCTCGCTCATGGTTCCACTAGAGGCACTTCATTCTAGCGCGCTGGGAATGCGAAGGCTTTTGCCGTACACCCAGTGCATTTAGTCTGAGCACTGAATTTTGATGCATGCCAGTTTTGGTTTAGCGTAATATGGTTATGTTGTTCAAAACTAGATTATATAAATGTGATTCTTAGTGGACATACGTGCAATACTTTAGGAGTGCAATATTAATGTATCAATTCAGTATATTTTCTCTGCGGCAGTCCGGAATTCATCTGACTTACACCTTGTTCTGTATGTTGAGTCTATTTTTTAGATTTGTCTAAATAAAGAGTTATAATTTTTATGAAGTGGTTATCATGAACTCTTTTTAGTGTTTCTTTGGTGTAAATATTGTTCATGGAGTTCCTATGGTTCAGTAATTTAGGATCATACTAGGCATTACCATTGAAGGATGATGTTTAGAGACATAGGCCGACATTTATCATTGTCCTTAGACTGTTTTTTGTGTCTAGAAAAGGCGCAAAAAGAGGTGCAAGCAGGGTTTATTTGCACCTTTTCACACCTTTTGGTTTACAGATTTCTGCTGATTTTGTTGCAATCCACTGATTTTGGTAATACACATGATATGGAAGGGTTTTATGAACTGCTCCGCCCCCCGTATGACATCATGCTCCGCCCCCTCAATGGAAGCCTATGGGAGCTGTCACGCCCCCTCCCATAGGCTTGCATTGAGGGGGCGGAGTGGGACGTCACAATGCTCTGTCCCCATGATCTACAGTAATCAGACCTGGAGCGAACACGCTCCGGGGACTGGTTCTAATGGGGTGCGGCATGCAAGATCACAGGGGTCCCCACCGGCGGGACCCCCGCGATCAGGCATCTTATCCCCTATCCTTTGGATAGGGATTAAGATGTCTAAGCGCCGGAGTACCCCTTCAAGGGTATGTTCACACAATGGAATTTACGTGCCAAATTTCACCTAAAATTCCACCATAGTTTACTGCAAATTGATTTGTATGGGATTCTGCAGTCCTATTCTGATTTCCGCATTCTATCAAAATATGAGACTAAAATAAAAGACTAATAGGACTAGTTTAGATAACACAGAATTCTGCTGTAATGTTGGTGGATTTCCGTAGTTCCGTGCAGTGAGCTTTGCTGAATGGAATTTCTGTGAAATTGCAGAAATTCCGCTGTGTGAACATACACTTAGACTGCTTAGTGTGATACTTTTTTTTTTTTTTCTTATACAAAGTATATTTGGAAATTAATTTGTACGTGAAAATATTGCCTTTGACCTATGGTATCATGATTAAATCTTAATCTTCATCACTCTTTCAATTCAGAAAACACATCAGAGCGCACTTCAGGTGCAGCAAAAAGCGGAAGCTATGCTTCAAGCCAACCATTATGATATGGACATGATTAGGGATTGTGCAGAAAAAGTTGCTTCACACTGGCAACAGCTGATGCTGAAAATGGAAGATCGCTTGAAACTGGTGAATGCCTCTGTAGCTTTTTATAAAACTTCAGAACAGGTAAGTAATTAAACAAATAACATATGTAGTTCATATTGATCATTTGGCTGTGCCAAGGAGACTATAGAGATGGCACCACTTCTATATAATGTGAATTGCTCCTAAAAGGATAAATTGATTTGCCTTAGCAAATCAATCTATTTGAAGCTATTGAATTTCCCATGAAATTAATATTAAGGGGGTACTATAATTAGATACCAGATGTCAATTTCCTGGAATAACTGCTATATTTACATTGTTTGTGCATTGTTTTAGGATGCACATTTTTTTTTTAATTCAATAAATGAAGCATATCTTTTACAAAACCCAGCTTCATTGAGAGTTTTTTTGCCTCTTTTTTTGTGCTTCATGGAGCATTTGTTTTGCTTTTTTTTTTTTAATCTGGTATTTTCTACTGCTTTTTGTCTTTACATGCCTTTTTTGAGAATGTGATTTTATGGATTTCGGCTGAAGAATGTGTGGTAACACATGTTTTGTAAGTGTGTTACAGTACTTCAACTATGAGAGACATAATGAGAAAAAAAAATCCATAAAATCACATCTGCAATAGGCAAGTAGCTTGGTGTGGAGAAATGAACTATG